>NC_139575.1:9915917-9993417 GCF_946808225.1 Silurus aristotelis
CTGTCTCCTGATGTGTGTGTCTCAGTGTATGTGCCACATTGTCTGTCTGAGTGTTTGTCTCAGGGTCAAGTGTGTGTCCCTGTGTGGGTCTCAGTCTGTGTCTCTGCGTGTGTGTCTTAATAGATGTCTCAGTGTGTGTGTCTTAGTCTGTGTCTCAGCGTGTTCCTCGATGTTTGTCTCGGTGTGTGTGTGCGTGCGTGCGCGCGCTCTCTCCGTGCGGCGGAATGTTGTGACGCGGCCGCGCGCTCTGTGATCGATTAGCAGGTCTGCAGGAGCAGCAGACGGAAAGCGGAGAGAGTGTGTGTGAGTGTGTATGTGAGCGAGCGGAGAGCGTGTGAGTCGCTTCCAAACACAAACAGAAGAGAAGACGCGCAGGAAGCAGATGAAACCCATCGACTGTCTCGGAGCGCGAGCACGTCTGCGGGCTTAGTGGAACTCATTCGTCTGGACGGTGGACGCGCAGGTAACTTATGTGTGTGTGTGTGTGTGTGTGTGAGAGTGTGAGAGCGCGCGCGCGTGTGTGTGTGTAGCTGTGCGGGTCCCGGGTCGAGGCTGCGCTGCTCGCACAACGGAGCCATTTTGCAACAGTTTGTATTTTTGACCGACTTGCTAACGCGCTAGCGTATTCGCCGTGCTAGCGCCGAGGCTCAACACAACACTACACCACATTGCAGTAGAGTTCAGGGTCCTCAACAGCACCACAACACGAAGCAGAAGCATGTTTACCCTCTGTAAAAATAAATGAATGCACAATCATTTGCGTCATTGTTTTCATTTTGAGGAGTGACGCGTGCTTGATTCTAGCATTAGCATTAGCATGCTAGGAAGTGCACACAGACGGCCTAACGTCACGGCGCTGAGCTAGCTCGCTAATTCCTCCAACATTTACTACTCTATATTTATAATAACAACAGTATCATATAGTCATTATATTTATAAGTAAATATGTTTTGCATTCTTTGCTGCTCCACAATAGCAGTTTTGACTGACTGTTAGCATATTTTGACTAGCTTGCTAGGCAGAGTATCCAAGTTCCCTGCTAGATCTGCTAAGCTAGCTCTCAGCTAGTCATGTCTCCTTGTACTTTCCAGTATTTTCAATGTATACAAATGAACGCAAAAACAGTACAGTTGTAGACAAAGTAAGCATTTTAAACCTATAGTTTATTTATTTATACATATGTATGTGTGTGTGTATATATATATATATGTATATACATATACAAGCATTGGGTATTAACTCGTCAGTATTTAGGATACTTTCTGCTCCATGTTTCATTCAGATAATCCCATTTTCACTCCTATTCCCTGGACAGGATTCTCTGTGTGACATGAACCGTCTTATATGAAAGAACATGGCCCTCTTGGTGGTTAAAACCAAACCTCAGGTGTCTGCTGGTGGCATGTTGCTGGGTTGTAATCAGTGCAGATGATGTTAATAAGATAACACTGTTTTTTCAGTATCGCGTTACGGTTCTGTAAGCAGTACACCAGGGATCACACTTCACTTCTTCCGACCACAATTTCAGTACAGAACCGGTATCGCCTGATATCCTGTATCGACATCCTGACCGTAGGCTAGAATCAGTAGAAGTCCCTGTCAACTTGTAGGAAGTTCACCAAGTTCACAAGGTCTGACTGATTAGGTCTTGTTAGAAAAAATTTTTGTGTGTCAAATAGTCACATAGTTATGTTTTTGTTTGCATTAGTAGACTGAGGCGGAAAATGTGTCAAGTCTGATTTTTATTTCGAATTCATATTCGATTTCGTTTAGGTCATATTTGATTGCCTGGAATTGAGCACTAAAACGTAAAGATGAATGAAATCTTTTTATTAAAAAGAAAGGAACTGCAGCGAAAACCTAAATAAAGCTGAGATTTTATTTATCAAGTATATCACAGTTTCTAAAAAAGGTTTGTACATCATAAGCCTTTATACCACAGCTGTCAAAAGCTCGATTCTCATTAGATCAGTTTAGTGCCGGCTACAGATTTATTTATCTAAGCATAATTAATAAGCGTTTTAAAAAGAGAGCTCTTTAATGGTATGATGAAGCTTTCTGTAAGATACGGTTTAACAACAATGAAAGGAGTCTCCAGTGTTGGTGTAGTCTGTGTTTACTTCAGGATTTAAAATGTTAGTTTGATAATGACGTGAATATCTCTCATACAGTTTCTAAAACCTTTGCACTGTACTATATATTTTGTACATGTCTTTCTGCTGTAAGCAAATTCAGAGACCTGTGTTTCTTCTTTCAGAATTGATCTGCTGAAGTGAAGTGAAGCAGGAGGCTACTGGATATTTCCTAAACAACGCACACCATCCTACAGGAGCTACAGTTATACACCTTTGCACCCTTTTTGTCATTTTACTTTGTTTTTCGATATATATGGTGACATCACCTGTGAAATCACTGGTGTCCAGTACAGGAATGCTCCTGTTGAAAAGCTGCAGGCTCCGGTGTTGTCTGTTCGAGCGTTCTTAGATTTGATGAACTGGAAAATCCACAGATTTTTGAAGGATAAGCTCATACTTTGTTTTAGGTACTCTGGCTCTCTAACGTGATAACTGGAGGACCCCTAAAGATGATTTCAAGTTTTACTTTTGCTCTCCTGTCATCTGATATGGCTCAAAGTACAAGCTGCTGAAAGCAAAAGCAATGCCCATGACTCCGTAGCACCAAGCTCCCACAGCTTTTGTGATGTGACGCATCAGCCCCCATTGTTTTTGCCTTGATCTCGCACCCTCGCTGTTTTAATGAGGTGAACGTATTCGACTCGTGACTTTCTTCAGCGAAGCGTTGTGTGGTGCAGCCCCACGCTCTTTTCCTTTTTTTTTTTTTTTTTTTTTCCCCTCAGTGTGCATCCTCAGCTTACGATGAGTTTGTGAAAGGAGTTTCTGAACTTCAAAGCAAGCACGACGTGCTGCTTTTTTTTTTTTTTTTTTCCACTTTCTTTCTTTTCTTTTTTATTTTTCAGCCTCCCAGATACAGACCGATTGAACCCCCCCTGGGCTTTTCCTTCTACGTCATTTTTACTTTGTGTCGCTCTGAATGCACACTGCGAAATGATGGAGTGAGGGTCTCCTGGAGATTTACTGGAGCATCACAGGTTGATTGCTACATCTTGTACTTCCACCAACATCGATCAAAATAGCGTGTTTTCTTGACCACTTCGACCATTTTCCATTTTAACATTACGTGGGACAGCCAGACACCAAGACGTGGACACTTCACACACTGCACCATCCTGGAGGCTGGAATTTGTTTGTGGCGAGCATCTGCTGTTCCGTGGCTGCTGTTCAGTTGCACTCCTGAAGCTGTGTAAGGGGACCGGTGTTCGTGAGTGCAGGGACAAAGCTAAGCACAGGGCCACTGGACTACAGAGCTCACGACTCTGGGGTATGGCACCACAGTATCTCCATATAACACTATCAAATGTCTATATAATATATAAAACTATTTTCTATCTACCTACAAACCTATTTCATTTATTATGGCCACACAATGCAATTTAAAGTGCTAATCCTGACTGCCCCCCCCCTCTCTCTCTCTCTCACACACTCACTCACTCACCATTTCAGTTTTCACGTTGCAAGGCTTTATACCACAGCCGTCAATTGCTCAATTCCTATTGTTCAGAAGTTCTTGTTCATTTTCTGTATAACAGTTTGTACTTCTGAATACAGATTGTTATTATTATAATATTATGCTGCATTATCTAGCCTTATAATAAGCCGATTAAAACGTTATTTGTATATATCTTATTTGTATATTGAAACTGTTTGCAAGCAAACATTTCTGGAAAGGAGTCTACAGTGTGAGTGTAGTCAGAGTTAGCTGTTCCTTTAAGGGTCAGATTTTGAAATGTTACACTTTCACAATGTGATCTTGTTTGTATTAGTAACTTGAGTAGAAAATAAGTGAATAACTTTTCTTAAGATTGTTTTTAATTAGTCCACAGTATTAACCATTACCACAAATAAGCGTAAAGTACACACAAACTCCTACATCGTGCATTTGCGGGCAGTTTGCTTTGGTATAAGAGGAATAAAACACTTTAGAGCATGTTGTCAGTAACCAAATAATAGCATTAGCATTTGAATGGTAGGAGAGATGGTGGGTTGGGATTGGGCCAAAATTAGAGTACATTTCCTCCTGACTACATTTGAGGGAAATCATTATGGAAATAATTATGATTATTTTAAATATGCATAATTGACCATTTAGTACTAGCAAAATTCTTGGTGTTTTATACCTACTAATGAATTTAATGCATGCCGTCATATTGCTTATATGGGGCCTGCAAGTTGTCAGTTGTAAATACCAGTCTTCTAGCTTTAGTATTTATTACTAACTATGAATGCAATCAACCTTGTGCTTTTCCTGTAAAGCTCACTACTTCAGCTGTATTAATATTATTGTTTTTATTCAGTCAGATTGTGTACATGGTGGTTTTGTTTTGCTGTAATTATAGTTCAGGCCATGAGGTTTCATGCCTCGATCCACTGACGGGAGACACTGGACCTAAATGGCGCAGCATGACTTTGTTCCTGCCTGGCTTAACTTCTCCACGCCTCAGCCTGCCAAGGTGAGGAACGCACTGTACTTATATGCAAATTTATTGTTGGGGGGGGGTTGGTGTTTTTGAGATAAAGATTCATGGAAATACTGGAAACGCAAGAGCTAGTGTGTATGCAAATCAATCAATGGGGAGGTTAAACTAGTGAAATAATGCAGATCCAAACAGAAATTGAACGATCGTTTAAACCAATATAATAGTGCCTTGGAAATCACAATAATGCCTTGGGTACACGTTTATACCCTCAATAAAATGATTATTATAGAGGTTCAATTTAGAAGTGCCCCCATGCTCTGTTATCTTATCACTGATGATACCCTGTCCATATCCTGTCCAAGTGTTGTCTTGTTGTCAAATACCAATCTTTAAAATATAACAATACAAATGGTTATTTTTCATCTGTCCCCAGCCCACATCTCTGTTTTAGATAAAAGTGTGAATTTATCATGGTTTTAACAGTTTTGACCCGAACACCAATCTATAGGCTAATGAGCACCAAAAAAGATGAACGGGTCATGAATGTGTGTTTGTGACATGTGCTCTTTGGTGTTTGTCCCAGTCCCCTGCAGCCCCTCTTGAGAAACATGGTGAGCACTGTGCTCGTGGAGACGGCCGGCCGGGAGTGAGTCGTCGAAGACACAACTCTTCAGATGGCTTCTTCAACAACGATCTGCTCCGTGCTCCATCAGGTAAAGCAAACACACTCCTCATAGAGTTCAGCCGAAAGCGGATTTTACCGATAGCTGTGTTGGATCGTGCTTGCTGACGTTTTGAAAAAATGGATAGCGGATTGAAAAAAGAACGCTCCATGAAAAATAGTACTGAACTTGATTTAAAAAACTACTGAATAATGAAAATGTTTTAAAGGAAATCAGTATTTATTAATAAATATAATAAAAAAAATTGTGGCCTCAGTGATTCCCCTCTAAAGGCCTTTTATATAAGGATAGCGGACCGGATCAAAATGAAAAAAAAAAAAAAAAAGATTAATCGTTCAACCTCTACAAAGGAATTGTGCACTTCAGCTTCTTAGCGTCGGCTTGTGCACTTTGGGTAACTGTTATGGATGTTCTTAGGTGATGGGTGGCTCCAGCCATCTCTGCTGAGGCACGATTCTGTCGACTCGGGTGTTGCTAAGGGCAATCAAGGAGGTTTGGGTAGCGGACATGGCTGGAAGGAGACCCCCAGCTGGCATGGGGCCCCACGCGGTCAAGAGGGTCCTCACCACCACCACGGGCGCCATGCCAAACGCGGAGGAGACAGGGAAAGACAAGGTGGCCATCGGCAGCGCAACGGCAACTTCCATCCACGCAAAGGCGCCCACTTCCAGGACCGTTACTCTGACGAGGAGCGCAATGACGACAAGCTTAAGTTTGTTGAAGAGGATTTTGTGAGTGTATTTTGTGGCATAATTCTGACTTCGGTCCAGGTTTCATTTTTGTTGTAGGTTTGTAATCCTCTCTGTACCATGCAGCCCTCCCTGAATCCAGAGACGTCCGGGAAGCCAGTGAGTCAGGCTCGCGCTGTGGGAACTCCAGCAGGCGTGTGGGGTATGGACACACGTTTGTGTGCATTTTATGTAAAACATGAAGGATTTTTTTTTGTGATGCGATACACACACATAATGCATGTTTGAATGTTTATTTATGTGTAAGCAATTATCTGTTCTTCCTGTACTTTTTTTTTTAGAGAATCCTCCTAGCGCTAAGCAGGCTGTGTCCAAGATGCTGGTCATTAAGAAAGTGTCTAAGGAGGACCCCAGTGCTGCATTCTCTGCAGGTTTTGCCAGCGCCGGCCCTCTGCCTGCAAACGGCTCCAAAGTCCCCATCACTGGACCCAGTGTCTACAAGAACCTTGTTCCCAAACCTGCTACTGCCCCAACTAAGGTATTTCACCATTAATATAACAGAACTTTTGTGGTTTAAAAGGTCTCAGATCAAGGTGAAGGGTCAGGTTTCACTTTTAGAGCCTTTTTTAACCTCACTATTTATTTACATATTAATTAGAGATTTAAAGTAGGAGCAGAACAGACAGAAGAAGATTGACTTCAAAATGCAGTGCAGCTCTATGACTTGTGCTACCTTACCTCAGAGGTTTGGCTAGCGATCTACGAGATGATAATCGTTGGTTTAATGGATCTATTTGCATGAACGTTGAAACTTTGGAAGCTCTTTAAACACTGTGTACAGATGATGAAGTGAGAGACCTGAGCAGACTGAAGCACAGTTGCATTAGTTTTTTTTGTTTGTTTTTGCAATAGATAACAAAACTAAGGACTCAAGCAGCAGTGTGTGTAATGTACAGACTATTAACCAAAGTGAAAGAAGATTTAAAGTTGGCTTGATTTACAAGTTAAATCTCGAATGCTGGTGAACTTTATGTATTCATTTCGAGGTTCAAATCAGCTAGCTTTCGGTTAACATCTGCCATAACCATATATTTTGATCATTTTTATGTATTTTGTTACATGCAAGTGTTCAGATGCTCTAAATCCTTCTTTGCTGTTTTTTTTTTCTTTCTCAGACTGGCCCTTGGAAACCTAACGGAAGGGAAACTAAAGTGGGTTTGCATTTCTCTGGTCGGGATTCAGCCTTCACCAGCCCTGTGTCTGTGACCAAACCTCTGACCCCGGTCAACGCACCCCCCCACGGCACTCCAAAAGAGGTGAGTAGAAATGCAGGGTGGACAGGACAGGGTTGTGCTACCTTCATTTCTTCATGCCTTTTTCCTTTCTCTCTCTCACAGCCACCTTCCAGCACTACTCCTCCAATAGACATCACTCCTCCTCGGCTGAAGCTGATGCGACGAGGCACAGACCGTAAGAGCGAGTTCCTGCGTGGACTCAAGGACGAGAGGAACGGGGAGATGGGCAACTGCCACAGCCCTGGAGCTCCAACAGAGGTAAGAATAAAAATTAAAAAAAAGAACATGTGATGCTTTTGCCTCAGTATGGGCATATTTTTTGGTTCTATTCTTCACTTTCCTCCCTTTTTTATATCCTGAGGTGGGAATACAGGGAAAGGGAAATTAGCAGCAATAGAAGACTTTGCTTACTGAGATGTTGTCAAGCTTGATCGTTGTGAAGTATTAGATTAATTGCTAATGCTTTCACTTATAACAAAATGTACACACTTGTATGCCTGGGATACACACACAGTCACAGGCGACACTTTATCCTAGAATCCCTTCGCTGTTCAGAATAGGGTTTGTGGAGGAGGGTTCTAAATTAATTTGGAGGAGAACATCAAAGAAAAAGTACATTTTTATTTAGCAAATATAATTAGTTGTCATATTGACTGATTATTAATTTAAAATGAAATCTAAACAAGTTTACAAATGCCTTAAACTAACAAGTTTAGGTTAAAAACGACATTACGGCGTAACCCGTGTAGGTTCTGTAGGTGAAACAAATCTCTAATGTACCATGTCAAATAAATGTAATGGTACACCATTGCTAATTGAAATAGTTAAAAATATATATATCTTTGCCGGGTTCATACTTTAGGCTGTGGATATTTTGAACAAAGAAAAGTTAAAATAGCCATAACTTTCGATATTATCCGATTTATTGAAATTCTGGCAGTTTTAATGGAAATCAAGAAGTTATTTCATATGATTGAAAGGTGTGGAAATTAGTGTCATATGTGTGATGGAGTACGATTAATTATTGTGCCTTTTGGTGTGTTTCAGGGAGATTTTGGTGTGTTTCAGGGAGAAAGCAGTACTCCTGAGCCTAAAGAGTACGGGGAAGGCCACGAGAATGGCATGTCTCATTCTCTTAGTGACTCAGACACTGAGCACCTATCCAGTTCACTGGAGGCCGAACACCGGTCAGCATTTTCACACACACAGCATTCACTGATGAGCATTACTTTAGTTGCAGTGCATACATGTAGGGTTAGGATGAATTTGGAGATAGCCATGTTGATAAACATGAAAGTGTGCTGCTTTTTCTTTATTTTTTTTTCTTAATTTTTTCTCTTTTTTTTTTTTTAACTCCACTATCAGCATCCACATTTCAATTCCCCTTCCTGCCTGCTGTGGTTTTGGTGCCGAAGACAAATGAGAGGTCATTTAAAGTAGCAGGAGATTTTAAATTGCAGAACAATGATGTGCTGTTGGTTTACTACCATTAAATTCAAGTCCTGATATATTTATTTATATATTTATTACTTAAAAAAAAAAAAAAGAAATAGTTATGTGTGGAATAAATGGAAAATGTCTCAAGAAACTACACGCTTTTTTTTTTTTTTTTTTTAACCTCTCAATTATTTATTTTTTTTTATATTAAATATTTTATTTTTTAATTTATTAAAACCGTCATATTGGTTTTTAAAGAAGTTCAGCCCAATAAAGCTTATTTACAGTACATACAAAAACAAATTAGATACTATAATTTCCACTTAAACTACAGCTGTGTTAAATTCTGATTCTTGATGCTGATTGGTCAGAATGTGTTGATTAATTTTCCGATCTAGTGGTTTAAGTGGAAATTGTAGTGTCGTCAGTACTATTTTTTTGTATTGTACTGTAAGTTTTATTAGCCCTTTTAAAAAAGAAACAAAAATTCATTAATACTTTGTTTTAATTTGATCCTATTTATAGTAACAAGGACATTTATGGCAGATGTTAATCTATGATTGGCTTTAAAAATGTTAAAGTTTCTCTGAGGAAAGTGTCTGCGCTTTGTAGAGAGGGAGAGGTTTACGCTTTTTGTTGCTGAAATTCTATAACAAAATAACTATGTAGTGGAGCTCAGTATATGAAAATGGGTTTGCACTGGCACATGGTTGTGGTAGAAGAGGAATAATACTGTTACAGGAAAATACTTTTAAATTCTATAGCAACACATTTGGGAATATTTTTTTGGTATTTCCCAGATCGTTTAAGTCCTTATATAATAGCAACAGTTCGAATAGAGCTTTAGGTTTAGGGTGCATTTGAAGTTACCTTCAGAACCCAGAGTAGTTTCTTCTTCATCTATTAATGTCGTCTCCTTTTTCCTCTCTGTGTAGGCTGCTTAAAGCAATGGGCTGGCAGGAGGATACCGAGAACGATGACTTCCAGCCTCTCACTGAGGACGAACTTAAAGAGTTCCAGGCTAAGACTGAGCAGGTACACCTCCTAATGATACGCAGGGAAGTTGTGTTCTAAGTGTAAATATTTGAAAGTAAATCTTAAATCTTGCTTTGGTGCAGATGAAGAAGAACGGGCTAGGGCGGAACGGTGTGCTCCTGAAGCCGCGCACTGTGGCTCTGCTGGGTTGGAGGAACTCCACCAACGCCGGCCTGGATGAAGGCTCCGAGTCTGAGACCAGCAGTAGCAGCCAGACTTCGGATGACGAGGACACCTAACGTGGCTTTAAATCTCCCTCTGTCCTCTTCCTCAATCACTCTCGCTCACATTCATTCTGTCTCTCTTACATCATACCTTTACATTTCAAGCGAAAAGAAATCGATCGGATATATTGTTTCCATGGACAAGAGCCATCAGTCATATCCCAGTGCGAGCGAGCGAGAACACTGAAATGACATGTCATGGGCAATTTGTTTTTCTTTCTTTCTTTTCTCTCCTGTTCACATGTTTTTTCCCCCCTTTTTTCCTCCCCAAACTAGAAATGTCTATCTAAAGCCACACACGTGTGCACACACATACATACATACATACACACATACACACACACATACACACACACACACACATCCCCACCAGATATTTTTTTTTTTGTTTTTGCTTGGGAAAAAAAACTAACTCATAATAACACCAATTATAACCGTGACTTAACGTGGAATATGACTTCATCTGAATGTTATATAAAATGGCTTTGACACCTTTCTTAAATATATATATATATATTTTTTCCTTTTTGCGAAAACAATTCGTAGCATTAGTGTTAAGACGAAACAATCATTGTGAGCCCCTAACAGCGGCATTGCTCCCAGTCCCTCATAGAAATGAACACAAGCCAGCAAGAAAGCACTAAATCGAAAGCCCAAATATATATACCTTTTTTTTTTTTTTTTTTCTTTTTTTTTTTAGTACAGTTTGGCAGCTAAGATCCAAGCCCTTCTCATGTGTTTGACTCCAACTGTACTGGTTCCACTGTTCTCAATCTGCTTTTTGAAGTACACGTGAGCAACGTACCGTCAAAAGTGATGCGTCGGGTTTGAGAATATATTGCCAGAGTGATGAGGAAATCATTATTAAAAGGCAGTAATAGAGGGAAGCTTAACTGAACAATGGGTTTTCTTTGGATGAACATTATAAACATGACCTGTCCAGGTGCAGTGAACAAAAATCTGATTTTAGCGATTGCCGAAATTCAAAATGGTTGTTCTTGTTCTGTAATCATTATAGTTAATGTGTTCCTGAAGCCAGATCGTTAAGGTTAAGCATCTTACAAGTCAGCCGTTGCATTGCATCAATTTCATTGGTTGCACTTGCAAAAAAAATAAATTAAATAATAATCAGAGGAAATTGCAGCCTTGTCAAGCACATGAATCCACCGGCAAGAAATGTACTTGCAGTGATGGATTTCTAATTGGCTCGTTAGAAGAAGAAAAAGAGTATTTAGTCTGTAGAGCTTTCCTCTTGGCTCCGACTTATACACACAAGTTCTGTTCTGTTCACTAATGTGTTTACGAGAACTCTAGATGCTCGTCTGTCCATGCAGCTGATAGAACAGTAGATGCCCATCTGCAAAAGTTCTGTATTTCATGAGGGACTGCTGGTGGAAATTGATGCATCTCCATTTTTTTTGTACCTTGTTTTTGCTGATAGGGTATAAAAAGGCTTTATTACAGAATTTAAGTTTCTTTTTTATGTTGGTACAGCTGTAAAAAATCCCACCTAAATAGGTTTTTTCTTCTTTTGTTTGCATTATGTTGTTCCTGCAGCCTTGATATTCAGGGTGGATTGTAAAAGAAAATATAAGAATAAAAATTGTGAGTTTTGGAAGACGGCGATTATTTTGTTAACGTTATTGGCAGGTAATAAGGTGTCGTATAAGGGTTTCTGTATAAGACAAAGCAACTAAACCTGCTGCAGCTTGGAGGGGGGGGGGCTGAAGACAAAATTGTAATAAATATTTTGCACCAATTTGCCAAATATGTCTACCATTTGGTTTTCTGCCCAGGTGTTTGCACAATAATTAAAAGAATAATAATTATAAAATCAGCTTCATGTGGCCTGAAGGAAAGAGATGAGGTGTATTATGAGCAAAAGATGAGAACAGAATGTCTAGCTCATTTCTCATGCTAATGATGAATGAATTGTGTGCTGTATCGAGTTCTTTATCAGCGTCCTTTGTTAAGTTGAATCGACATGGTGACTGTAACCAACAAACAGATCTTCAGCAGCTGAGAGAAATGAGTGGTGAAACTGAAAACAGTTTCGTGTAACTACAGGTTTAATAATGTCTGTAAGCACTCGGTGAAAGTTGGTCAATTTTTACGCAAGTGTCTGAAATGGAACATCTGGGAGAGTTCGGTTGTTGTGATTGTAACATGGTATTTCGCTCTCTGGGCCTTTTGGACAAACACAAGTCCCGGTTTTGTATAGGAAGCTCCATCGGAGACCCGACAGTGCTGAGGCGAGGACAGGAGAAAATCTCCAAGGCTGAAAAGTTGGATCAGGGGGCATTACGCCCCAGAAAGACAAAGACTCCTGATCTGATTCATGTAAGTAAATCTGATAGTATTTCAGAAAGTGCTTGATTGTGATAGTTACACAGGACAATTTATATTGTTCATTAATGAAATTATTAATAAATCTTATTGTTCAATTACTTTTATTTCATGAATATTTTGAAATAGCTAACCCTAACGATTGCACTCTCAAGATCCTAGTGATGGGAATTGTACCTCTTTTCACAGAGTCACATTGTACAACTCCGATCGACAACAGGAGCCGACTCCCAAAACAACTCTTCCAATGTTTGCGATATTTTAATTGATGGTTGCTCTTTGCTCAACTGTGCTGATGTTTACTGTCTAAGCAACACAATACTTTGCCTTTGAATGTATCAAATTTAAGCAAATGTTGAAGGGTTTACCGGTTTGCAAATCTGCATACCTTCAGCATCCCAAACCTCCTGTTATTGTGTGTGCTCTTCAGTTAGAACATTCATGTCATTATAAAACCCATATGATCAATAACGCTTGGATCTTAAGATGCGAACATCTGTGTAATTCTCCATTCTGATTAGAATGAATGTATTGATTCGTTTACCAAAACAGCAGCATTCTAAAGTGCTGAGACTAAATCTATTACCTTTATTTGGGTGTCTGCAGTTGAGAGAGCAGAGAGAAAAACTTCTAAGGCAGACTGACAGACGAGAGACCCACAGAGAGCTCAGTGTGACTGACTGTCTGGCTTTTAACCAGCTCACTCGTGAGGTGCGAGGTCGTCTTCTTGGAGTTCAATATAAATAGAAAAATTCACTGTTTATTAATGAGCATTTCAGTGGCTACAGAGTCGATCAGATCACGTTTGATTTTTTTTTTTGTGAATCCCACATTTTAGTTTCATAAGCTCAGGGTGTCTGTTGAAGAGAGTCTCCCCAGAAGACACAAAGAGGTCAGTTTTTAAGTGTTACTCTCAATTTGTAGTTAATATGGAAATTTGAAAATACAACCAGTAGTGAGTTGATTCCTTCTGTGTACATTTGGGGGGAAAAAAAATATATTTTAATAAAAAAGGTTCTGGGTGTATGGGATTTTACAGCCATGATGCTCCACAGAGATCATTTCAGCTGGTCCACAATATAGATATAGACGATGTACACTGATCAGGCGTAACATTGACATTATAACATTATGAGCGGTGAAGTGAATAACACTAATTATCTCATCATCATGCCGCCTGTTAGTAGGTGGGATATTAAGCAGCAAGAGAACATTTTGTCCTCAAAGTTGACGTGTTAGAAGCAGGAAAAATGGGCGAGCGTAAGGATTTGAGTGAGTTTGACAAGAGCTAAATTGTGACATCTAGACAACTGGGTTAGAGCATCCCCAAAACTGCAGCTCTTGTGCGATGTTCCTGGTCTGCAGTGGTCAGTATTTTCAAAAGTGATCCAAGGAAGAAACTGTGGTGAACCGGCAAAAGGGTCATGGGCGGCCAAGGCTCATTGATGCACATGTGGAGCAAATGCAGGCCCATGTGATCCGATTCAAAGGACGAGAAACTGTAGCTCAAACTGCTGAAGAGTTCATGATGTTAATGCTCGAAGGGTCAGAACTGTTTTAGCAGCAAAAGGGGGACCAACACAAAATGAATCAGGTGGTCATAAAGTTATACCTAATCAGTGTAGATATAGTAAAGTTTTCATGTCACGTATATAAGGTTAATATCGTAATATAAGGTTAATAATACCAATTTATTTGTAATAATTTCAGTGCAATAGTTATGTGCAATAACTTGTATAATTATCATCTGTTTTACTGCTGCTACACATTTCCGTACAGAGTATTTCAATAGGGTTGGAAAATCATTGATCGTAAAGCATCTATACTGAATATACAACATAAAATGTAGCCTTTACTCTACATTTCTTATATTATGTGGGATCAATAAAGTATTCTGATTCTGATGATGATAAAGGAAATGTATCCAGGCAGACAGCAGGCTAATGGAGACAAACTTCAGGAAGTGTGTAAACTCCATGAGCAAAAGCTGTCTGAGATTCGGGCGCACACATTCGAGCTGGAGCAACAGAGAAAGGGTGAGTCTTTGCCATTCCTGATTCATATTGCAGCAATCAGGAGAAAAGGTGGATTCAGATGTTCAGAGAAACGGATATTGACTGGGATGGAAGGCGTCACGGATGATGATGCGAGTTCGGTGAAGACATCTGCTGTGGGGAAGGTGCTCAATGGTGGGTAATTGGGTGCCAGTAATATGTTGTGTGCAATTAATCAGGAGGCTCTCAATGATGCAAAAGCTAAAATCTATTAGACCATATGAATAATATCCTCAAGAAGTATAGACACTGTTAGACCTTCCTAATCACATTTGAATTATTCTGGTGCCAGGAAGGTTCCTCAGACATGTGGACAACCCGGGAGCTGGAGATACACTCCACTTCAGTTCCATTCATTTAGACAGGGGAAAGTCTACTGCTGTTAGAATTTAAAAAGTTCACAATGAGCTCTTTAGTGATCAACATACTGTAGTGTAAGAGAAATAAAGCACTTACTGAAAACTAAGTAATTAGACACATGTATATAAAAGTTTGTGCACACAGTATAAAGTTTTCAGCCTTTTTTTTCTTTTGCATTTAGAGATTGAACGTCAGATGGCCCTGGTTGGAGATAATGGAACAGCTCAACTAAAGGAGATGCTGCATGAGCTAAAAGAGCAGGAAGAGAGAAATGAGGAGGTTCTGTACCGACTCAGCACTCGGATCAATGCACTACAGGGGTGAGAGACAGTGAGAGAGTGGATGAGAGTGTATCATTTGGACCAATAAGATGCATTTGTCCACTGCATTTCATTACACGGTTGAACTGAATTTATTTTAAGGGTGAAAGATACTAATATTACATCAGAGCAGCTAGATGACAGAAAGACACAACATATCAACTTTGACCTCATCTCCTCTGTGGATGGTCCTTTATCCAGCCAGATCAGGTTTGGCTCTGCATGATACCAGCTTGAATATGAATAGTCTGAATTAGTTTGATTTATTTCTACAGGAAACTTTAGGCCTCAGTGCTGTAATAAAAAAAAAAAAAAGAGAGAGAGAGAGAAATTTGTTAAATCTGTCTCTTAGAATTTTGGTTATATTTACTTCCCATCTCCTCAGAGAAGCATGCTTTTTTTTTTTTTTTTAACAGATCTTTACAGCTAGCCTATGTACAGTCCGGTGGTGTGGATCCAGAGGTTCTGGCTCAGCTGTATGACCTGCAGGCTGAGGCACACACCCTGGAGCAGAGCAGACCTGCAGATGAGGAGCAGACAAGGAAGAAAAGACGTGAGTAATACACTGTTTGTGCAGCTTTGCTACATCCTTCTGAGGAAGCTTGTAATTCTTTATTGTTGTTTTTAGGAATGAAGACTTCTCACCCAGCTTTAGACTCAAGTATAATAGCAGTGGAGAACGGAAACCAGCAACTGGAGGAACAGATCATTAAATTGCAGATAGACAGAGAGAGATGCAGAGGAAGAGCTGGTAACACAAGCTTTAAAATAATTATATATGATCTTTAGGTATTATTTTTCCAAATATTATTGAAAACACTGAATTTGACTTTATAGTCTCAAAACTGGTTAAAAATAAATAAATAAATAAAGTAATAAATAAATAAAAACAAAAACAAACAAAAATATATATATAATGTGTGTGTGTGTGTGTGTGTGTGTGTGTGTGTGTGTGTGTGTGTGTGTGTATATATAAATATATATATAAGTGTACGTGTGTGTATGCCAACCCAACATATCCATGTGTATCCAAGTGTATTATTAGCATTAGCTTGACATGTTTGATGCCATCACATCTTATGCCATGTATTTTCTCTGATGTAATGGTAGGTTTGTTATGAAAAATACAAAAAACCCACCAGAATGTGCTGTTATTATTATTATTATTATTATAAAAAAAAAAAAAAAAGTTTTCTGCCCCGACAGTAGGGACTCCTTCAATAAATGTATAGCATGCACCAAACGATATTGTAATGACGTAAGATGGGGATTTATTAAGATTGGTGATTTACAGTTCAGCCAGAAATACTGTCCAGGCTGATGTTAAATTAAATAAAGTAAATTTAGCAACACATTTATATATTTAGTCACTAATATAAAAAAAAAACCCAGGCTATTCACAAAATATAACAAAATAGTGTTAAATAAAAAAAAAAGTAATAAATGGAAAATTATTCAACACCTGATTCACTTATTAAAGATTAGCATATGTACTGTTTTTGCAAAGATAAAAAATGTAAATGTAACAAAAATTTGTAATATGCAGATGTATAATATATAGCATGTATATGATATTGTGCTACTCTGTTGTTTTGACTGCAATTTTGTGGAAAAAATTTGGTCAGTTTTACCTTTTCAACACCAAATACAAAACAATAAAAAAACTAGGAAGCATCCTAATTAAAATGTTTATTTGATATTGTAAACTCTGTCTGGTTTCTGACTTTTACTCGCTGTACAAACTGGATCAGAGTGAGTAATAAAAGTAAATTAATTATTGAGCGAAACGATCCACCTAAAGAAAATCTAGGTGTCTGAAGTGTATTTGTGCAGTGTAGTAGTCGGATTCATAGCGAATCAAGAATTGTCAATATTAACCATCTACTGGCTGCATCTTTGACTTTCTGCTGTAGCTGGTTCAGAGCTCGATCTGATCCAGAGGCGTCACAACTCTCAGGTTGCCAGCCTGCAGGCTGAGATCTCCAACCTGAGAAGAGAAGTGGAGAAAACCACAGAGAGAAAAACTCATCTTCCTGTTCATGTAGGTTTCATCTGTATTTAACATATAATTTATATCTGTAGAATAATGGCCCATGAGCTAAGCTTGTATTATAAAAAGAGGTCTGGTAGAGCTACAAATGGTACTATTGTATAATATATGTTTAAACACTAGGCACTTTAGGCAACATTTTCTTTTTGAGAGCATTTTTTTAACCTAATAGAGTCATTTAAATGAATGTTGCAGGAATACGGTTCATGGGAGCGTTCCCTAATGGACAGACGTGTGTTTGACATGGTGGACTCTCTTGCTCCTGCTCCATATGATCCCGTGTGAGTCCAGTTCTTTCCTCTGATCAATAAAACAGTGTGCAGTTATTTAAAAACTGCATAAGCAAAATGAAAGGACTTATTGTCTCCCTTGTTTACATATCAAAACTAATTTAATTCCAATACTGGCACATCCCAAAGAGAGTTATTGTCTTACAACATAGCATTTTGTAGACACACATTTTTCATTGATTGAAGAATGACGTCATGTTACAGATACATGTAATGATGTAGAATGTCTATGGTCCTTCTATCGGTTAGGTTACAGTCGTTTTCCCCCTGATTAGCCTTCTTTTTTTTGGTCTGAGATTGCAAAATATTGATGATTTTATATGCTATATTGAAAATGATTTGAAATAATTCCAGAATTATTCCTTCTTTGTTTTTTGTTTTTAATAACCAGAGTTCGGGGGAGTCGTTGCAGTAGATTTTAGGCTTTGGGGATTTGTGTTAATTCATGTAAACCATATAAAGGTGTTGAGGACAGGACACTAACTTTACAAGTCACTTGAGTTCTACGCATTCAACCTGGAATGATTTCATGTAGCCAGCTTCATGTGTGCACAAACCTAGGCCTCTTAGATCCAGTAAATGGAAATTATAAGGCTACAGTGTACATCATTTATAATCTTGTGCTTCAACTTTGTGGCAAAAGTTTAAGTAAGATGTATCTCATGGGTCAAGTTTGACAAGCTTTTGGATATAATGTGTATTTTTTCAATGATGTTAAAGTAATGTGGAAGATGTGGAAAGAGTAACAAATTATTCTACTCAAGTTAAATACTGTTACTTTAATGAAATTTTACTTCAGCACAAGTACAGTTTCTGGTCTGAAAATCTACTCGAGTCAAAGTAGCTCATTTAAAATTTACAATAATTTTTTAACAGCAGGGTCGGGGTAGGGGATTCTAGCGTAGATCAAAAGAAACAAGGCGATAGAAATCTCAAACTAGATTTTAATGTGAAGAAACATCTTTACAAATTGTGATACAAAAACAAAAAAAAAAAAACCTAGTCCATGACTTGAGTCTAATGTGAGGTTATACACTTTTGCAGCAAAGAAATATCTCATTATAATGTAATTTAGGGTGAAGAGAGAATCACAAATGTAATGTCAGAATTCAGTACAAACTTCCCTTTTTTTTTTTTTTTTTTTATAATTTTATTTATTTAATTTAAATTTTTTTTTACTCTAACAGATATGATTTAAAATGTAGTTAATACATGGAACATAGATTTAAAAAAAAAAAACAGCGCATAATCTACTAAACTAATAATTCCAGTAATGCGTGTAAATGCAATTCGTTACTTTCCACCTGTGCGAAGTGGTGAACCTGTTGGATGATTAAAAATAAAACGATAAGAACAATGGTTTGTTAGTGCACTCATTTGTCTAGAACATGTATTGCAATAACGATAAATGCTAAACTGCAGTCATTATAAATTATAAATTGAGGATGTTTTCTTTTTTCTGGACAGGTCTGGATTTGCGATCTTCTATGACATGGTCCTTGGATTGGATGCCATGTTCAGAACAGTTCACCTGGTAACCAGGCTGTACTCTGGGGGACAAGAAATCGGGCGGCCCATCCTCATGCCACCTGTCCACTGCCAGCCTGCTGGGGCTTTAACCGCTACACTGAGGGGCCATGCTGAAAACTACACCTTACTAGCTGTTAAACAGCCTGTGCACAGGTAATTGTAGAGGTTTAATCCTGATTTATTTAGACACACTCATTCGGTTCTGTAATAGACTGTCCACATGGTTGGATTTTGTTCTAATCTTTATCTGCCTAAACATTGGGGATTTAATGAGATGATAGGGGCACATATTTAGGATTCACACCATTATTTCACTGTTGAACTAATGGTTTAATATTTGATTATAATAATGCGTTTGTTCAAAGTGACCTACAATCACCTTATTATATATTGTATATTATATATACAATTACATTCAATTAGCTTTCGGTGTTTTACAAACCAGCTTCATATCACAGCCATATTTATTGCCTGCAGCCAAGGCCTGTTCATGATGTGACTTAATTTGTATGAATTAAAAAATTACTGCCATGTTGCTTTTCACACACGGGATATTAATCTGCTGTACGGTTTCACTCCATTCTGAACTGTAATTAATATAAGCTAATAGTATAAGCTAATGCAAACTGCTACAGTGACTTAGAGCTGCAATGGCCGTGAACAGTTAAGATTTCAGTGGTGCACCAGGAAACAGCTGAGTGGACATTCAGTATTACACAGATGAGGATGGTTCTGTTTTGAGTCTGGTTCCTCCTACGGTTACTTCCTCATACCATTTTAGGGAGCTTTGCATAAATATAAAATGTATATTTTAATCTATTTATCTCTGTAATGCTGTTGTAGGACAATTTGTTAAACGCACTATACAAAATAAAACTGAAGTTCGTCGATGATCTGAATAGTTATCAGTCCATGTACTTGACCTTAAGACCAAGACAGAGTTCTAACCTAGAAATCTGAAGAGTTTTAATACTATGACTTACAGATTATCACTACTTTAGTTTAACCTTTAACTACACACAGCTTAATTACAAAACAAAATGTCTGTTACTCATCAATTATAATGAATCTGTTTGTTATACCATATGGTCATACCAAGTTAAACACACCAGCTCAGTTAATATTTTTTTAAATATATAATTATACCATTTTGGATAGACATTTTTGGCATTTTTTTCAATGAAAACCTTTCTGAAAACTGACAGGATGCAGCCATCTTCATCTCTCTACTTGGTGGTGGAAGTTCAGATTGCTGGCAGATTTGAATCATATGATCAACAGATGCAAGGCTGGTCCAAGCTGCAGCTCTTTGACAATCACAACCAGGTCCAGAGTGGATTCTGGAAACTTCCTTTTCGCACTCTGCCTGTGAGGCCTTCCCTCAGCCCAGGCCAACTCAACTCTGTACCTCAGGTTACAGTCTTCAAACTTGTAGCATCCTAGTCCATAGACTTTAATACGACTCAGAGGTGTTGGTTCTGTATGTAGAACAATGCTCATGTACAGTGTGTTCTCATTTAATTGTTGCTCTGGTTTCCTCTGTGATCAGTTGGGAAACATGGAGATCTGCCTTCGCTTAGTTAATGCTAGGGATGGAGATGTACAGTCACTTGCTAAGATCGATTCTAACAATAGCAGGCAGTACAAATACCCTCCAGTGGTATGCAACATGGTTTCATTCATAACATTCCTATTAATCTGTATATTCCTGCTAGTTTTAAATTCGTCTCATTGTTTTTACTTTAACACAGCTTCATTTTTTTTGTATTAATTGCAGGTCCTTTCACACTCGAACACTGACATGGAAAGACAAAGATCCCAGCCAAAAACATCACAACGTTCATCCAATCCCTTTCTTCCATCATTGCCTCAAACTAATCGTGTGGATCCTCCCCCTAAGGACCCTGATCCAAGGAGAGAATGAGAAATGAACCACAAACCAATCACACTTGTTGATTTTCATGATGTGTTTTGGGTGCATTCTAATTATGACATATTTACATCATCGCTCTGATAAATGCTTAATTGTTATTGTCCTGAATGTGATTTACTGTATGTAACTACAGATCTGACAGCGGGGCAAATCACAGCTTTATTGTCATGTTATAGTTTTCACATTTTTTAAATAAGTCTCCAGTATCAGAGGTTGACAGTAGATGTGTAGTTCTACAACATAATGTCTAAACGTTTGAATGTTAATTTTATCAGTTGACAAAATGAAAAGAAGATGAACAGAAGAAACCAAATCAAGATTTGGTGTAACCACACTTTGGCTTTTAATTCTTACTCTTGCAGGGATTTTGTAGGATCTGATTCAGGTGTATGATTAACTAGTTATTCCAAGCAGGTCCTAAGATCATCAATTCCATGTGTAGGCTGAAACACAGACATGAACCGAAACAAAGACAACTGAGGAACATGCAAAATGAGGTTGTGGAAGACAGTTTGAGGTAACAGGTCATCAGCCAAGGCAAGACTGAGCTCAGCAACAGTATTTTTGATGCAGTTTGTGGTTTCAAGCTCTTCTATTTTGAAAAAGCACAAATAATGTGATGGCAATGTTGGGGACAGAAGACTCAGTGGTCGGCCAAGGAAAGACAAATTATTCTTACTTTGACATCGGAAGATGTCCGTCACTAAATATCTGGCAGAAACCAGATACCCAGGTACAGCCATCTACTATCCAGATAAGTCTAGAAAAATGTGGTCTTTGTGGAAGATTTGCAGCCAAAGAGGACACAAGGAATCACATGGACACATGGAAACAAGTATAAATCATGGAATCGGGGTGCAGAGAAATAGCAGCCGGTTTTTTGGACTGATTACTCAAAATGTTAGATATTTGGCTGTAGCAAAAATTTAGTTTACTAAAGGGTTGGAGAGCACAATGATTAGTGTCTACAGACAACAATGAAGCATGGTGGAGGTTGCTAAACTTTTGGGGCTGCAGTTCTGTAAATGGAGACTTGGTCACGACTAATGGAGTCCTCAATGCTAAGAAATACCGGCAGCTACGTACTTATCCATCTTGCAAAAGCGTCAAAAAGGCATCTGATTATCTGATCTCAAGACAACTGAAGTCTGATAATCTGATAAACCTGATCTCAAATAGTCTTGGATTACATGAACACATGAGAGAGAAGGATCTGAGAAGCCTACATCCACAGATCAGTGTTTAGTTCTCCTAGATTTTTGAAACAACCTGCCTAAAGAGTTCCTTCTAAAACTATGCAAGTCTTACTAAAATAATTGATGCTGTTTTAGGTTCACACCATATATGGATTTTATTTTTCTTCTGTTCATTTACATTTTCTTAATTCAAACATTGTTAAACTTGTATTTTACAGTATTGATTAAAAATTTACAAAAATAATCCAATACAAACCAACACTTTTTTAAATTGCTGCTCAAATAAGAGGGGAAAAAGAGCAGTGTTTGTTATTGGAAAAAATAAGTGTTTCATCCATATGGTCATTTGTGAATAGCAATTTCCCAATGTTATAATTTCTGAAGACGTTGTAATGCAAAGAGTCTATTAAACAAATTTCAAAATTTTCTTTTAAATGTGTTCACAATCTACAGCTGCACCAACTCAAAGATAAAATATCTACCTCCTTTTATTCAATACTGGGAGTGGCAGCTTGTAATTGATGTTTGGCCAGACATACTTGATGTGTAAAATTTACTTTCTCCCTCTTGTGTTTTTTGGCTATTTTTATCTTTATGTAGTTAAAAACATGCTGCCACCAGACATCAAGTTTGTGCAAACTAACGTTCAACACCTTCAAAACTCCTTTTCTAAACTTTCCAAATTGACAATTATACAGAACATGTTGAATAATCATCTTTGGCTGCTCCCATTAGGGGTCGCCACAACGGATCATCCGTCTCCATCTGCCTCTTTCACACCAACTACCTGCATGTCTTCCCTCACCACATCCATGAACCTCCTCATTGGTCTTTCTCTTTTCCTCCTTCCTGATGGCTCCATCCTCAGTATTCTTCTACCATTATACCCCATGTCCCTCCTCTGCACATGTCCAAACCATCTCCTACATGTGCTGTCCCTCTAATACTCATTTCTAATCCTGTCAATCGTCGTCACTCCCAATGAAAACCTAAACATCTTCAGCTCTGCTACCTCCAGCTCCACCTCCTGTCTTTTACTCAATGCCACTGTCTCTAAACCAAACATCTCAGGTCTCACCACAACTTTTCATTCTTGCAGATACCCTTTTATTGCAAATCACAGAACATCTGTTGAATGCAAATTCTAAACTGATACACTGAAAGGCCTTCTCCAGCAAACATCTCCATCCATGAGAGAATCACACAATTCAGTGTTGCACACCTCTAGCAGTTTGCCTGCAATTAACATCAAGACAAACATTTGCTTATATTATGCGTATACTATGCATTCATATATAGTATATGAATGTGCAGCTACTGAAGGTCAGACTGATTGCAGATCAAGTGTGCACTTATTAACCAAAGGAAGGTGTCATTTCAGTCGCTCAGGATAAGGGCTAGATGCCGCAAATGTAAAAGCGGGTATTTATTTTAATTTTTTTTAACCTCTAGTTTAAAATGTATGCTAAATGGGTAAAGACAAAAAGTGACATTTAGTCCACTTGCCTCAAAGTACTTCTGTTTCTAAATTTATACAAACCTCCTGCAGCTCATTTTTGCCCCTGTCTGGTTGTCAGTTTCACTTCAACACTATCAGCAGCAGGTTGAGGTCAGTTATCAGAAACGTGTAATGATTGACATATGCAAATATTTATTGAAACTTTACAAATACAAAAGTTTAACAGACACGGGGGGGAAAAAAAGAAAAAAGGTAGATGTCCTATTTACAAAAAACAAAATGCCGTGGATGAGACTTGAGGCAGGCATGCTGTGCTGGTTGGAAGATCAGTGGGCAGTTCGAAATGCTCCCTCACGCTGTAGCTTCTGCAGAGGTAGACGTAGTCACAGCCTAAAATAAATACATTTTAGGAGAATCAGAGTGAAGGTAAAAAAACCCTCAATTGTACTATAAAGCAGAAAGACTGGGCATGGCAGCACTTTACACTTACTGCCTAGTAAAAATGATAGAAAACCACACCCCATTAAAAAAACCCCCACATCATATCTGTATTGGGGAAATGGCATGCGTGATTGCTCCACATAATAGGCCCTGTCCTGTAGAACCTCCGCTGACCCTACAAGCAGAAACATTAAGCCTATCAACTCGCCTCCTGCTCCATTTTCTCCTGGACTCCATTGCTGTTGCTGGCAGAGTCGGCGCTGCCATTTACTGTGGTCTCCTGTTTGACCTTTTTAGCATCACTGTCCTTTTTTGGGCTCTCGTCCTCTGGTTTCCTCTGTGCAAGAATACAAAGCAGGATAGAACACTTTATTTCTTCTCTTTCCTCCTCAGCTTAGCGCCTCATCGAATCTACTGCTCAAATGCACAAATCCACAACTGCACCACAACCACACTACTCACGGGTCACCCATTGCTTAACTTCTATACTCAGACACATGCCCCTTCATTACAGTCGAGGGGGGTTTTAAATAGTTAGGGGTCTGTTTGAGAGGCAGGTAGTGAAAGCAGTCATTGGATGGACCCTCACCTTTTTACGGACTAGATGAGAGATGTCTGATGCTGCTTTCGAAGAGGATGCACCATCAGCAGGCTTGACTGCAATCTGAAACACAGGCAGAGTAAATGTGATCAAAAGAATTAAACCAGATCGGAAATATTGTGAACAAGCATTAATAAGTTTCCAGACGTACCGGAGTAGCTGCAGATGAAGAGGAGGCACCGTTTTCAGTTGCAAATCCAGAGGATGTCGATGCTCCACCCTGAAAGAAGAAATCAGCACTTTAGTCAAAAACCACAGTGATTAACATTAAGCGGTTTGTTAAACTCACCAGGGTCTGGTGAATCGCTTCAGTCGCTGCAGAAGCGGTACGCTGGCTTTCCTTTGCATCTTCCACCTTCTCAGCAATTTCTGGCAGCAGCTGCTTGAGCTCCTCTAGTTCACGTTTTTCCTCTGCTGCTCCTTCGGTACCTTCCGCTTTGTCGATTATTTCTTGAAGCATTGCTGGTAAGAGGATCAAAAGATTAGTCATCTCAAATGCTTTGAAACAGATCAATATTGGTAAAGAAAAAGAGAAATAACATGAGTCACAGAACTCACTCAGGCGACTCTCAATGACTTTGATGGAACTGTTGAAGTGCTCATTGGTCCTGGTGTACTGGCCAGTGTAGCTGAAAGTCATGCCCAGCTGATAATGAGTCTCTGCCAGCAGACGACTATGAGGTGGAAGATGTTTCACCTGGATGGCTAAGCACTCCAGGAAGTCCTCTAGGGCCTGGCTGTAGTTACCTACACACAAAAAAAAAAGGTCAAGTTCAGCATTGAATGACAGTTTTATCTTTAGATCAATAAAAAAAAAATCCTATCTAGGATTAATTCCTAGAAATATCAAAACAATGGTGAATTACCTAAATAGTATTAAAACTCTTATAAACGGATCTACAGTCAGAAGTGTACAAATTTCTGAGATGCTTGAAATTCACACTAAGAGACTATGGTTCTTGGAAATAAATAAAAAAGATCTCATTCCTACAAACACGCATACCTGATTCTGCACCAACTTCACCAAGTTTCAAGAAGATCTGTGCTGCCATTAATTGGTCCTCTTTGCTTTCCTTTCTGCAAGCAAAAACAGTCATATTTTCCCAGAACAAAGAACCTACAACAAGGTTAGGGTTTCACCACACACACGCACCTTTTGTAAATCACTTTAGCCACCTCCAACATCTCCCATGCCAACTGGAGATTTCCAACTTCATCCTCGTCCTCACCTTCCTGAAATGAAAGAAAAAATAATTGAAATAAACATCCTGTATTTTAAAAATCATAACATTTTTGGATTAATACAAACCTTTTCCGCTTTATTGGCATCTGTATCCTCATCATCATCATCATCATCATCCTCGTCCTCCTCAGCATCTTAAGATAAAAATTAAATTCAGTTGAAACTAGCAAAAATGAAGCCTTGCGTTACTATTGTGAAGAGCCCATTTTGTAAGGAAGGTTCACCAAGTGGAAAATAAATAAATAAATAAATGGCCAGTGTAAACCAATTTCTTTAACCATTCACCGATGTGACCCAATTAAACAGCTCTACCTCCAGCACCTTCCTCCATAGGCTCTGCCTGATCCTCATTCCCACTCTGTTCTTCTGCGTTTTTAACTCCTTGCTCAGTATCCTCCTTTGCCTCTTCTGTAGCCATAGCCTCATCCTGTTCTGAGGACACATTTTTGTCCGATTCCGCCTGAACTTTTTCAGGCTGCTCTTCACTTTTGAGAGTTTCTGTAGACTTTCCATTTTCATCATGCACCTCAGGCTTCTCTTTACCAGCATCATCCACCTCAGGCTTCTTTCCACAGTCATCAGGCACCTCCGGCTTCTCTTTCTCTTCACCAGCATCAGTAACCTCAGGCTTCTTTCCAGTGTCATCAGGCACCTCCGGCTTCTCTTCACCAGCATCAGTAGCCTCGGGCTTCTTTCTACCATCGTCTGCCACCTCAGGCTTCTCTTCACCAGCATCAGTAGCCTCGGGCTTCTTTCTACCATCGTCTGCCACCTCAGGCTTCTCTTCACCAGCATCAGTAGCCTCAGGCTTCTCTTTACCCTCAGCAGCAGGCACCTCAGGCTTCTTCAGTCCATCGTCAGCCACCTCAGGCTTCTCTTCATTTTTATCACCATGTACATCCTTCTGCTCTTCCTTGGTACCTTCCTTAACTTCCATTTTTTGTTCCCCTTCTTGAGAACCCCTCTTTTCATCGGACATGGCTTCATAAACCTGTTCACGGAGCTCATCTCTGGTTTTCTCTGTATTGTGGAAGAAACATACTTGCAAAATACTTCAATAGAAATGAAGTCAAGAAGCAGACAATTTACCAAAAATGACAATTGCAATTTAAACCAACATCTGTGAGGTTTCCCTCAAAAAACCTTGCCTGAAACTGATCCAAATATATGCAAAATAACCAAATATAGACTCTTCAGCCCATTTAGATTTGCACTTCCATCTCACTTTCAGTACATTTATTAGTAAGTAACCAAATCCCAATCAGTGTTTGATTAGGAAACATCTCACCAATGCTCAATGCCTGTAATAATTTTAGGCT
Source organism: Silurus aristotelis (assembly GCF_946808225.1). NCBI lineage: Eukaryota > Metazoa > Chordata > Actinopteri > Siluriformes > Siluridae > Silurus > Silurus aristotelis. The sequence goes on from NC_139575.1 coordinate 9,942,978, forward strand.
TCACAACACTCAATAGAAGCTACTGAGTAAAACACTAATAAAAATTGGCAGCTGGACCATTTAACTCAAGAACTGAAGACATGAACTGTTCTATACCACAACGCTAATACAAAAATCACAATATATTAAATAAAATATATTATAGTTGTGCTACATCAGTGCATCTACTATTAACCAAAAACACATCTGGTGCTTCCTTCAAAATACCCACCATCCAAGTTATCTGCACTCTCAATCTTTGAGTCATTCTGCTTCTCGCCCTCCTCTGAGGATTCCTCTGGGACTCCCTCCAAAGCATTACCCAAGACAGAGTTCTCCATCCTGTGAGAGTACACCCACCAAGTGTAAAATGGCTTGGATTCAACAAGTGTTCAACAGCCAAAAACCAGAAACTGTTCAGTGCATTACCTGGCAAGCTCCAGCAGGGACTTCCCACACAAGAAGAACGCCTCTCCGCATTCGTCAGCAGTGTCGCCGTATTTCTCAGCTCTGTAGCAAGAGTAGGATTCAAAAAGTACCTTAATTTTTGCAAGTTGTAATGCTAAGCAAGATGTTCCTGCTGTAATTAGACATGATCTAATGTTAATATCTTTCTACTCCAGTTCCACTAGCAATGGAAGGTTAGATTAAAACTACAGCATATGCAAATAAAACGAACACTAGTAATCCATTTTAAAAGTAAACCGGTTTATACACCGACAGCAACATCATTCAGACATCAAGACACTGAATAGGATTTTTGCTCTTAACAGCACAGGGAGAGCAGTCCAGCTTCTAGACCATGATGAACCACAAGTGCTAGCGAGAGCTCAGAAGATGTTGGGTTTGTGTTTAGAGGGTCACAAGTTCAAATCCCAGCACCACCATTCTACCACTGTGGGACCAACAAGCACAACTTATCAGGGCCCAAGATACACCCATGCTGCAGGTTTTACCAAAACATGCCCACTACTCAAAGTCAGTTGTACTTACAGCATGGCACAGGCCTCCTGAAACACGCTGACTGCGGAGACAACATCTCCCATGACCAGGTGCCTGTTTCCGGTGCCAATCAGTTTCTTAGCCTCTTCAGCCACATCTACAGAGCTGCAAGTTATTTCAAAATGTTCAAGTTAGATGCATGAACAGGATAAAGTATTTCAATATAGGGGAAGGGACAACCAAAGTCTTACCTCTCTGCAGCACTGGATGAGCAGGGCTTCTCTTCCAAACTGGGAGGAAAAGGGGAAGAGTTAGTGTGCAGACTGAACGCTGGTCAAAACAATGTCTAGACAGGTACACAGTAGACGATCACGTGGGATGTAGTCGCAAACAGTTAATCTGCAATCTCAATTTGCCTGAAAAGTGAAAGTCGTTTTAAAAAAGTACACTGATGCCTTCTTACTAGAAGTCAACGGAAATCGCTCACAAAAAAGAAAACTCGAACCATGGCTTCAGAGACTCGATCAGCAATTTAATTGAATATCGGATGTAATGTTGAATAGCAAGCACTTGTAAAAATGGATATTAAAATTATTATTTTAATAAAAATTGACAAAACGAGTAGTACAAGTAATGTGTGTGTGTGTGGACTATTATTCTGCTGCTAAAGGAGAGATGGAGGTCCACGTGTGTGTAAATCGGGTCTTCAGTATCCCTGGTAGGCGCCGCGGTGTTTACAGCGCACACAGCCGGGCTGAAACATGGAGCCTACGCGGCGTGATGCGATCTGAAGTCGGCTGCGGCATTTTATACGCTGGATGAAGTTTTACCGCTGGGAAACGAAAGCGACCAGAGCTCCGTCCCGCAAAGCGCCGCGAGCAGGGGACGGAGAGATTTGGCGGGCCGAGAGGAGGCGCGTACGCAACCGAGGAGGGAACGAAGGCGGCGGCAACGGAGCGCGACAGCAAACCCGCGGCCTCGGCGCCTCACAGTCCCGCGGCTCTCGAAGTTATACCCGGAGAAGACTAAGACCCCCCAAGAAACTTACGCCGCAGTGCTTGAGGTGGAAGAAGAAGAAGCGGCGGCGGCGGCGGTGGTGGTGGTGGTGGTGGTAGCGGTTTCCTCCGGCATCTTTAGCGCGCTCGTCGAGCACAACTTACAATCACACACAGAAACACTCCGGGAGAAAATGGCAGCCTCGAAACACGGCCGATTCGGAATCAAGCCCCGTTGGCGCCTTTAAATACGGAAGTGCTGCCGTCACTTCCGCTGAACTCTGACTTCCTGTGAAAACGCGGGAAAGGCGCCTGGAAACTCACAGTTCTCCTCCTCTTCTTCTTCGCTTTGTGTTTATGTGAGGGAGATGGAAGTCCACTGACTTTCCTCTAGATGTGAAGATGAGTTTGTTCATTCAGTTTTCAGATAATTAATAATCCCAGGTGTTGATGCTGGGTGAGGAGTTTCCAACTGTGAAAAAAGGCTTATGGTGGACATTAATCACAGAAGAAAGTGTCCTCAGATTTGTATCACAAATATTCACACAAAGAAATACCAAATAAATTATATTTAAAAATACAATATAACTATAATACAGATGTAATTCTATGCAAATGTAGATCTTTATCCAATCACTGTCAGGCATTCTTTGCACTTACACACACACACACACACACACACACACATAATAGTTTATATTTATACACTATATATCTATAATGCAGTGCTTCTGTATCTATCCATGTCTTTTATTGGTGTCAGGGTCAGTGTACATTCAGATCCAATATTATGCACACACACACACACACACACACACACACACACACACACACACACACACACACACACACACACACACACACGTAATAGTTTATATCTATACACTATATATCTATAATGCAGTGCTGCTGTATCTATCTATGTCTTTTATTAGTGTCAGGGTCAGTGTACATTCAGATCCAATATTATGCACACACACACACACACACACACACACACACACACACACACACACACACACACACACACACACACACACACACACACACACACACACACACACACACAAGTAATGCAGTTTATATCTATACACAATATATCTATAATGCAGTGCTGCTGTATATATCTATATGTCTTTTATTAGTCTGAGGGTCAGTGTACATTTAGATCAATCTGAAATCCAACTGGTATGAGATATCATGCATGCATGTCTGCACACACACACACACACGTAATAGTTTATATTTATACACTATATATCTATAATGCAGTGCTTCTGTATCTATCCATGTCTTTTATTGGTGTCAGGGTCAGTGTACATTCAGATCCAATATTATGCATGCTTACACACACACACACACACGTAATAGTTTATATTTATACATTATATATCTATGATGCAGTGCTGCTGTATCTATCCATGTCTTTTATTAGTGTCAGGGTCAGTGTACATTCAGATCCAATATTATGCACACACACACACACACACACACACACGTAATAGTTTATATCTATACACTATATATCTATAATGCAGTGCTTCTGTATCTATCCATGTCTTTTATTAGTGTCAGGGTCAGTGTACATTCAGATCCAATATTATGCATGCTTACACACACACACACACGTAATAGTTTATATTTATACATTATATATCTATGATGCAGTGCTGCTGTATCTATCCATGTCTTTTATTAGTGTCAGGGTCAGTGTACATTCAGATCCAATATTATGCACACACACACACACACACACACACACACACACACACACACACACACACACACACACACACACACACACACACACGTAATGCAGTTTATATCTATACACAATATATCTATAATGCAGTGCTGCTGTATCTATCTATATGTCTTTTATTAGTCTGAGGGTCAGTGTACATTCAGATCCAATCTGAAATCCAACTGGTATGAGATATCATGCACACACACACACACACACACACACACACACACACACACACACACACACACACACACACACACACACACACAAAATCTCTCTTGCTATTTCAGATACTGTATTTCAACAGATTCCCAAGGTGCTCCATTAATGCTGACAAACTTGTCTATTTAAAGATCTAAACCATGTGAAACCATACTGTTCTTTGTCACATTTCAACTTAGAGATGAATTGTCAGGAGGAAATGTTGAATAATTGAAATCTGAACATATGGGTTTATTTAAGTGACAGGATGACTTTGTGTGTTTGGTAAATACTAAGGCCAATGTTTGAAATCACTCACTCTACTCATTCTACTCTATGTGAAGTGCTGTGCAGGAAAACTGCAAGATAAACGAAAATCAGACAAAAATCCATATTCATACATATATATATACTTTTGTGAATTGAAACAATAAAAAAAAAAAGTATTGGTTTCATGTCATCACTGACCAATCTATTCTAATGTAATGGGAAAAAATAATACAATAGTCAAAAAACATTTCCCTCAATACCACAAAGAAAATCTAAATTACCCTATACCATGCTTAAAATTTCCTTTTAATATCATTACCAAATGAAGGGTAAAAGGATAATTAAAATACAAAGCAAATCTCTTTTTACTCAAATTGTCATCTTCGCATGTCTCTTTCAAGTCTGGCAAAATTGCAGAAATTCACCCAGGGGGGAAAAAGAAAACAATTTTCATCTCTTCTATGAGAGTAATAAAGGTAAATAATTAGTTGCAGGGAAATCAGTGTTTAACTGGTAAAGGGGTAGTGCAGTGGTTAAGATGTTGGACTTCTGATCAGAAGGTTGAGTTTAAATCCCTGCACCACAAAGCTGCCAATGCTGGCCCTTTAGCAAGTCTCTTAACTCTCACCAGTTTAAATGTATAAATGAGATAATTGTAAGTCACTCAGGATGAGTGTCTGCCAGATTTGGTAACCTAGGGGTTACATTTGTTTCCTCTAACATAATACAGAGTGGTCAATTGACAAACTGATTTATGAATCTGTTCCTTATTCCTCAGGTGGCATCACATTCTTGCTGTAGTGATACTGGGAAAATAAAGTCACTGCAATAGTGTAAAAAAAATATGACTACAACATTTAGGCTGAACAGATAATCTGTTTTAAAAAAAAAACACGCAAAAAAAACGAACACAAAGAGGAGGTGCACTGTTTGTTTTTATTTATTTTTTATAAAGCTTGTCATACGGGTATTCTGGGCATCTGGTTGAGACTAGAGGTGTTCATCTGGACTGGAATCCCAAAAGACTCACCAAAAAAAGTCATTCAAATACAGATATTTGAAACAGATTGTGACACATACCCCAGCATGACAGGAATAAAAAATAAGGGGGGAATGCCATGGAAAAGAAAATCTATGCCAGTTGAAGTTAATTGGAAGGCACATAATCCTGCAGAACAATGTATTAATAAGGATCATTAAAAGGATAATGGGGATGTCCCGCATCTCTTGGTACATGCTTGTCATCAACCTGAAAAGTAATAATGAAATCATGATGTTACAACTCTGTTCTCTATTATTTACTTTTAGATATTTTTTCCTATCTATCAGTATATATCCAGATTCTTTACACTACTTCGTCTTCTAAGTGTCATAATTGCGGTCATAAAATAATCTGACAGTGGCGGGTAGTCAGGGTCAGCAAAGCCTTCTCTGCTGGCCTAAACAATATCAGAAGCACTGACCTACATTTACAACCTAAATTCTAATATTTGTTCCATTAAATTGTATTAATTTATTCCCAACAGTTTATTCTCTTCATTTCATAGCGTTTCTCTTGGCTGCACTGCTTCTATTATGTGTATGTGAATGTTGGATTTTTTTGTCCAATCAGATTTTAGCCTCTATGTGCTGCCATGTCAATCTAATCAGCCCAGGACCTTCAAAGTCAGTACTGCTGGCGTTTTTTTCCCATCGTCTCCTTAAGAAATAACTCTTGTTTCTTTAACCAAAACAGATTTCATATTTGCCTCACAGGGCAGCTAGCTGGCCCAAAATAGCGTCAGCATTTTTCCGTCCTCTGATTGGTTGGTCAGAGGGAAACTGTTACAGCCAAGTTCAACTGGCAAAACATGTGTGTAGCTCTGCACACTAATGTGATACATAATACATCTGAGTTAGACTTTTTTATGCCTATGGAGGAAGAGAAATTGATTTGGTCACGGACATACTTAAAATTCCATTTTCGAGAAAAGCTAGACATCGTGAGGAGGTCGGCCAACCCTGAAGCTTATCTCAGCCGGGATTTGTTTGTTTCACCATGTTCCGTTTGTTCACCACTTCCAGACCAGTGAATATGAGCAGTACAGCTGACTTACAGCCTCTGAGGAGCGGTGCAAATTATGAGTCTGAGTATCTCTAGTGAGTAGGTTGTATTTTATTTACATTTTAATGTTTTCGTCATGTTATAAGACAAATATTGATTCTGAACTGCTCCAGATGATGTAGGTGCACAGTTGTGGTTGTAGTGTAGAGGTTTGGAGCTTGCTTTAGTAAAATGGTATTCATCCCTCCATATGTGAAATGCCTCTCTATCTGTAATGCCACGTGTTATATTGCGTTTTTTGTATTGTTTTAGATGGTTTCTATAATTGTGACGTGATAGTGGTGGTATTAAGAGGTGAATTAAGTCAGGTAGGTCCTCACTGAAGGCCCGGGTACCAAATGCACGCCCCCCCCCTGTGATCTGATATTAAACAAGGAACGTTTTTTGCCTGAAAAACTTACAGTTATAGTTGGCACGATGTATCTCCAGCCTTTGTTTAAGGCTGTTATGCTGTTCATCTCGTCAGGCTCCAGAGTAAAGTCAAAAACCTGCAAAAACACATGTTCAGGTACAGCAATCATACCAAAAATTATAAAAATGCAAGTTTTACTTGAATAAGAAGAGAGGTATAACCTGTAGATTTTCTTTGATGCGAGACTCCGTAACGCTCTTTGGAATCGTTACGACTCCTCGCTGGGTCTGCCACCTGCAATAAAGCCGAATCAGATGCTCGATTTATGCAACATGTCACACAATTCAGCCATTCAAAGAATAAACTACTGTAGATGAATGCACTGTGTTTAATGTGCTGTAGTCTTGAATGGATTTACCTGATTATAATTTGTGCAGGAGATTTGTTATACTTTTTGGCCAAAGCTGAAATGACTGGCTCCTCTAAGAGAACTGGCTCATCTGGTCTCTTCCAGGCACGGTCCGGAGAGCCAAGTGGACTGTAGGCAGTCATCACTAAGCCCCTCTCCCTGCAGTGTGCGAGAAGATCCACCTGGGCTAGATATGGATGACCCTCCACCTTGAACAAGCACAAAATCACAAAATGTCCCTGATATGCCTCACTGCATGCTAGTGGAGAAAGCTTGTATTTTAATTATTGATGGTATTATGATGCAGTAATGAGAGAGTGATAAGAGGAAATAAAACATTTTTAAAACTTAATCCTTTTCATATTATACAAAAGAAAAATCCCACAGAACTGTACAAAAACCCTAAAGTGTCTCCGTCCCTACCTGTAAAACAGTAGGCTTTATGTTGGCCACGGACAGGACGTCATCAATCTGTCTGCTATTGAAGTTAGAGAGCCCAATAGCCCTCACAAGTCCCTTCTCTACAAGTTTTTCCATGGCAGCCCATGTCACCTTGTAGTCAATGTCATCATACAGCAAGGTCCCATCTTCTTGTCTTGGGAAAGTGATATCTCCCTGCCTCGAAGAACAAAAAAGTCAAGGTTTTATAACATGATGTTGAAAAAACTAATATTTAATTGTGGCAAGTTCAGACATGCTTAGATCTGAGCATTTGCATTTTAAATTTGGCAGCCATTGTTCACTGATCTGTACGCGAATGCAAATACATGTTTTACTGAATTTGAATTATGGCTCTACTTATCCACGCTCATATTAGAAATGCTAATCGTGAATTAGGATTTGATTTTGGATACAGTTTGAAAGATTCTGCCCTGCGTATCTCTGTCGATCATTTTCATTAGACATGAGTTTGGAGCAAACACTGATACCAGGGGCTATATTTCTAACACGCTCTGTTGCAGGTACAGTACAGTTTAGTACTACCAGCTTTTCACCTGCATCTCAGTTCAGTCTAAATAAAATTTACATGCATAATGTGAACTAAGCTTGAGGTGATGTGGCAAGAAAAAATTCCATTGGAAAAAAAAAAGATAGAGGAACCATAGTACTAAGTAGGTTGAAAACATGTGCAGTATCAGCACAGTATAGTATAGAGTCCTGGAATGAGTTTAGGACAGTCTTTTTAATTATTGCAGCAACAGATCTTTAGTATAAATCTATTGTACAAAGGTGAAATTATCCAGTGAAGTAAGTGTGACGTTTTGGCAGAAATTATTTTGAGACATGCAAATCTTTGGGGTGTAATAAAATTTCCATTAGATTTGGATAAAAACAAACAAAATATGCTCAACTATATATAAATATATATAATATATAAAAAATATAATAAATTAATAATAATAAATTATATAAATAAATATACACACACACACACACACACACACACACACACACACACACACACATACATACATGGACAAGGAACACTAAGGGAAAGGAAAATGCTAAGCCATCCAGAGTAAGTTTAGCAATAGATTTGCTTGTTAAGGGCTGAGGTCTCTGCCTGTACTTACTGGAAGGCATAAGGCCAGTGAATGAGGTAGAGGTCCAGGTACTCTAGCTTCAGCTCTTTCAAGCTGTTGAGAAGTGCTGGTTCCACGTCCTCAGCGTGGTGCTTCGTATTCCACAATTTGGACGTAACAAACACGTCTTCTCTTTTAAAAGCCTGACAATAAGAACAGTGTTTTTTTGTGACAAACAAAAGGAAAACCATAACGTGAATTTTTTTTAAAAATAGTTAACGTTTTTCTCTTCACTGACTTACTTTGTCAGGCCCTAACATTTCCTGTAAGGCTTCTCCAATTTCTGATTCGTTTCCATATATAGAGGCGCAGTCGATGTGCCGATATCCGGCCTGAAGAGCCCATTTGACTGCCTGCTTCACCTGCAATTAAGAGAGCAAGAAAAGAACAACAATAACAGCATTCATCTCCTTAAAATGATACATGAATGCAACCATGAGCTTGTGAATTTTTTTTCATACATGGATTTGGAAATCTGATTCCTGGGATGCTGAAACGATCACTATTTACAATCAAAATATCCATGTTTATAATGATTAAGCTGAAAAGATCTAATCCGATCTATTGTGTTTTATGTAAGAATGTCTAGACTGGAAAAATCTGGACAAACCAAAAATTCCATTAGTTGCAGAAGGCAGAAACAATAGGTGCTCCCAAAATTCTGTACATCTGAAGTGGTAATGGATAAACCAGATAGTTAGACAATAAACGATTTTCATGAAACGTTACAGATTTACCAAATAAACTGTGGTTTTGCAGATGATCTGATCTCATGAATCTGAGGCTGTAATCATGCATTTCTTTGGTAATAGGTCACATTTACCAATGAATTACTCCATTAGGAAATGGCCGAATATATATAAATAAATATAAAACAATATATTATGAATGCTACACATAAAAATGTACACTCACCTTTCCAGGCTCACTCTTCCATGTCCCTAATCCGACGAGTGGCATCTTTCGGCCTGTGTTTAGCACTGCAAAATCGTTCATGTTTGCCTTAAAACTGAAAAAACAAGAAGAAATTATTCCCTCTTTATCAGTCCTCAACTCCTACAGAAGTGTGGAGGTGTTTCCACCCTGTCTCAGAAACAGTGGTGTGACTGGGCTTCTCCCACTTCTACTTAAACATCTTCACTGATGTTGATCAGTGACTACGAAAGACAGGAAGGAAGGAAGAAGGGAAGGAGGGAAAGATGAATCTGCTGACTGGTCAGCTGACTTTCTAGGAGGCTTCACAAACTATAATGAATGAACTATCCATATTAGTATAAATATTCATATTTAAGATTTGCTTTATCATCAAATTCTGTGTAAATCCTATACTTCTAGAAAGTATATTTCTTAAAAAGTGTATTTTGGGTAAGTAAGACGCACAGTTTTACTTATTACTGTACTTATTCAGATATGCTAGCTAAATATCAAGGCTAGTCACACAGGCACTACTAGCATACTAGCGCACTACATAGTATGGATGGACCTCCCCGGATGTACATACGGAAGTACTATTGTACATACTGTTTAGTAGAGAAGTATGGATTTTCGAAACTACAAATTGCACAACAACCACGTTGCAAAAAATATGAATGCAGCTAGATGTTAATGCACAACTTGTAATAGATTATACGGGAAATATAAGTTCGATATTTATATTTCAATATAACAAACCTATACACCAAGTAATGCTTATCAATGTAACTCGTTCTGTATTTGTTACAAAGACATGGACAGAATGAAGAGTAAATTTAATGTAGCTGAATCAGAAATAATGTCGGATATTACTTTAGATTCCGCCAGAAAATCTTGCAGGTGATATTGAGAAAACGTGCAAACTGAAATCGCCCCATTTTTCCAGCTGAAGTTGCTTAATTTGGGGGATTTTTCCGTTCCACCTTAAAAGAACCTGGACATACGAGCTGACGCCTGTAGATGGCGCCATAAAGCAACCAAATTACTGACGTACACCTCATTGATCAATCCGTATAAGAAAATACACATTTCGCATAACAAAAAAACAAAAACACCCCAATAGCATATGGGAAAATGTGTTTGTTATAGTGTTTAAAATATCAATATGAAAACTTACTAAAGAAGCATTAATTAATATATATTTGAACTTGGCATTTGTGACAACTGAATGAAAATTGCATTAATTGCATTCACTCACTTACTTGTGTATGAAACTAGGTGTAATATAGCATCAGAATACTCTAAATAAAAAAACCTTTTGTAGAAATAGGATTTTTTAAATTTAAGCATGCAAACGTGGCATTAAATAGTATAAAATACAGGCAAACTTAAAAAACAAACAAAAAACTGTTCAGACTCATTGCTTTCAGCATGTGGAAAGGCTCTTACGTCCACTATTAAACATACTTTAATTCACTTCTTTAGAGTTTCTAACAACCTTAAGAGGAATCGGATTAAATAAGGGAACCAGTCCTCATCTGTGTGACTTTCGAATATCCGTTCATTATTGTTCCATCATTGTTAAGACTATTAGCTGTTCACTGATGAAGACTTGAATGTAATACTGTTCACAGTGATTGGAGCCATAAACCACTATTGCAAACTGTTTATATTAATTAAAGTCCACATTCACGTTCAAGGCTCTTGAAGACATAAACTGGAGATCTATTGCTGAATTTCTATGATGTGACTTCTCTAAGTGTTTCATTCAATATTTTTTTCTAATCACATTTCTATCACAAAGTTGGATCCATCAAGGTATTTAAAATGCATTGGAAACAATGCCAGTGACTTTAGCAATATAGTTGTTTTTTAATTGCTTTGTGCAGGCCAATTAATTTGAGCTCCTTCTGAAATCTTTTCCATGACCGAAGCATATGTCCCCACCATTTCTCTGGGTACAAGGAAGGCATGCTTCAGGACTCTTATCTATTCTGGCACAGAAGTGTTGAGATAAATTTCCCCTAGATATGCATACAGTTTCAAAAACCTCCACAATAGATTTTTCAGAGTGATTATTTAGACCTAGTGTCCAGTCCCAGGATGTATTTACTGATAAAAACTTTAAAGACAGGAAGGCACCTTTCAATGCCATAAATGTAAATGTTTAAGAGATGAGAAGCTACACACCGCCTCATTGAGGGTTAAACTAACTATTCTTAGCTGAAATATATTAATCACTAAAGTAATGATCCATCCTAATCATCCAAACTTAAATATATGCTCATTTAAACCCAAGCAAAAAAACATTTTCTAACCAGACAGCGTATCAGTAATTTTAGTGCAATTTTTGTGCATTATGGCGCCACCTACAGGCCAGTTCTAAATCCTATAAGGAGGACCGGAAAATCCGAATAAAAATCCGACTTAAACCTCATGATCAAACCCTGCATGATTAAGCTCATTTCGGAAAAACGGTAGTTTTAACAAAAATCTATTTTTTTTTTTACACACAAACACACATACTCACTGTATTACCGTGTAATGAATACCTTCACTGGAAATTCAGCCAAGGATGGTGATAAAATGCCTTTAAAATGTTTTATTTATCAATGCCGCTGTATAAAGCACATCCGGTCCACCTCACCTGCAAATTAAAAGTCGCACAAGAACATGAGTGGTATTTCTGATGTTCTTCACTGACTCACCAGTGAGAGCTTCAAAGTTCATTCCCCCTTTCCCTCTCCACATTTTTGGCTGTCGATCGTTGAAATTGTTTCCGGATTATCAAGACAGCGTTATATTTTACAGAGAGAATGTCATCACAATAGTTTTAAATGAATGCAAAATACATCATGGTGAAGGATCATTAATCATTTCATTATCAGATCCTTATCAATTTGCAAAATGCTAATTAAACAAAGAGAGGAGAAATCCAAAACAAATCGATATTTTGTACGACCCTGCTTTGGCTATTAATTCTTACATTTGCACACTTTGTCAAGGATTTTGAAGGATCAGATTCTGGTGTATGATGAACCAATTATACCAAGCAGTTGTTTATGATAATGATGGGTCCATCTTTTCAGTCTGGTTCCTCTCAAGGTTTCTTCCTCATAACATCTAAGGGAGTTTTTCCTTGCCACAGTCACCATGGCTGCTAATCAGGAATAAATACACACGTTCACCTTCTAAAATTCTGTAAAGCTGCTTTGTGACAATGTCTGTTGTGAAAAAGCGCTATAGAAATAAACTTGACTTGATCATCAATTTCATATGTAGGTTGAATCCTAGTCATTAACTGAAACAGAATCAGCTGTGTATGTGGCTTAAAACTGGGGGAGGAAAAGACAAACTATGCTACTAATGTGATGTTGTGAAAGACAGTTTCATGTCACAGGTCATTGGTGTTGGACAAAGTACACAAACCATGTATTTGTAAGTAGAGATACACTAGGTCGAATATTACTCCAGTCAAAGTGCTCCCTTCAAACCATTCACTTAAGTGTAAAAGTATTTGCCTTAAAATGTACTTAAGTATACAAAGATAATGATTTATTATATCTACAATGTTCCTATTATCATTTCTGTCACAAGACTCTTTGCTTAATCAACTTAAAAGACAAAGTAATGTTACTCTTAGCACATCAATCTAATAATAGAATGATATTATTGAGTCAAACACTGATTGATATCTATTAAAATTATCACGAGCAAAAAAAAAACTACTTAAAGGAAAATTGTATTTAAATAAGGTTCTGTGGTAAGTTCGAGTCAGGAGTTTCTTCCATCATTTATTTCTCTCAAAATGTTCTGCTTGCTGTTGAACTGACGCTAAACTGTATGTTAGTGCTAATTAGATGCCACCAAGCAGCCATCAAAACAAGTTCAAAACAGAGTGTGTGCTCGACCCTGATTCATTCAACATACAGCTAATGTCATTAAGAACTATCTTAAGTGCAATGAAGAACTAGGAGTCCTGGAAGTGATGGTTTTAGCCCCCACAGAGCCCTGGCCTCAACATCAACATCCACAGAGAATCTGTATTTGGTTCTCCAAGATGTTTGGAACAACCTACGTACTTTGCGTGGTCTTACTTTGCAGCATTTTTGCACACATACCTAAAATGTTTGCACTGTACTGTATATGTAATTCAACTTAAAACTTAAGGTCACAACAATGTTAAATATCTAAAAGGACAAAAGCACAATTGGTTCTACTTTATTTCCCATCTGGGTTTTATTCTCACATCATTTCTACCTAAAGAGAGAGAGCGATGCAACTGCACTGTAGTCAATTAATCTGTCTAGCTTTCTAACCTGATCTCCAATCCTCCAATCTCCTCTAATACACACTGCTTAGACATATCATCATTGTGTTTGACATCTCAGCAATAGCTAACTTTGTTGGACAGATGCATTACATTCTGGAGCTTTCATTCCAGCATTTGCTGTCTCCACTAACCCTACTCTGTATTGAAAAAATAAGAAACTGTCACTTTGTTGTATTTTGAAGCCAGATGTAAAATCTAAACGCTATCCTTATGATAGGGATCACATAATTATTTTTTCTTAATTTCCACCATATTACATTGTGCCATTTTTCTCCTCTTTAAATAAGTTAAAGGTGAAGAAGATCCACTTCCTTGAGTTCCCTCAGTTTACAGAAGTATTGTTTTTGTTTGTTGTTTTTTGTTTGCAGCCACATCCAGTTTCTGTGTAATGTATTTATTTATATTTCTATTAAAGCACAGATTTCAATTCATTTGTTGTATATATGCATTTCAACCTGGTGCTTGTGTGTGAGAATCATGTTGTTTATAAACGGAAAGATTACATGTTAATCGGTATATCTGTATGGACAGGAAGGGGAGGAGTGTGAAATTGCGATTTTGTCTGGGAATGTAAATGCTCTGCTGCTTGTGGTTGTATAGGCTTTTCCTCATTTAGCTAACTGGTCTGGGAGACAAATAATGATCCTCTAGTTAAAGAGAATGAAAGCTTTGTTTGTTGTCGTGGTTGCAGGTAAGTTATTTTTTTTAGATTTATTCTTGTAAATTGTAAATGACAAATTGTACAGTCTATATTATAAGTATATATATATATATATATATATATATATATATATATATATATATATATATATATATATATATATATATAAAATCAAGTCAAGTCAAGAAGTTTTTTTTGTAATTTCAACCATATATAGCTATAGTATATAGATAGTTTACATTAGAATGAGATGTTTCTCCAGAACCCTGGTTCTCCATTGTCACAGAAAATGCAACATGTGCAACCTAGTGCAGACAAAAGACAAACACACAACACAAGACAGTGTAGGACAGAGACACAAAACACAAAATAGCCCCGACCAGTAAACCTACTGTATAATTTCTAATACAGTACAATGTGAAAAAAAAGAGAACTGTAAACAAGAGTGTACTTGTAAACATAGACACAAAAAGATGTGCAAAACAGAAACAGACGCAATCGAGTAGTTGTGTAAAAACAGCATGTAAACAGATATAGTATAGTTATAAATTAGTGGTGCTGAATACATGGATGGGAAGGGGAAAATAGATGGGCTTTCCTCAGCCTTCTCAGGAAGTAGAGATGCTGCTGGGCTTTCTTTTTGATGGAGCTAGTGTTGAGTGACCAGGGGAAGTTCTTCACCATATGAACACCAAGGAATTTGATGCTCCTGCTTACGGAGGATTCCTCGATATTCAGTGAAGAATGTCTGCTCTGTGCTCTCCTGAAATCAACAACCATCTCTTTAGTTTTGTCAGCATTCAGAGACAGGTTGTTGGCTGTACATTAAGCTGTTAGCTGTTGGACGTCCTCTCTGTATGCTGACCCATCAATCTTGCTGATGAGACCCACTACAGTTGTGTCATCTGCAAACTCGATGATGTGGTTCGAGCTGTGCATTGCTACACAGTCATGAGTCAGCAGTGTGAACAGCAGTGGGCTGAGCACACAGCCCTGAGGAGGCCCAGTGCCATAGGGTCCAGTAAGGGTGGTAGCTGGGTCTTATTGTGCCTCATGACGAGCCTCTTGAAGCACATCATTAAGATGGGTGTAAGTGTGATGGGACAATAGTTATTGAAGCAAAAGACTGTAGAATTCTTTGGCAGTGGGACGATCATTGTCTTGAGGCACGTAGGAACAATAGCGCTGCACAGGGAGATGTTAAAGCTTGTCACTAATGATGTATACTACTCCAAGTCAGTGAATTTGCCGTTGGTTGCAGCCTCCCTAAACATGGCCCAGTCAGTGCATTCAATGCAGTCCTGAAGAGCAGAGATGGCTCCTGATGGCCAGGTTTTCTGGATGTCTGCATGTTTTAAAAAATAAATAAATTATCTTGTTGTTCATTTTTTTCAGTACTGTCCTTATCATTGGCTAAATGCAGGGCATCTGATGGTATAACACAAACACAACAAACACACACATATTTTACCTACCTTTTTTCAAAACCCATGTTACATTTCCAGTGTTTCTCACACAATGCACTGAATTCACTCTCTCAGAAGTTGTTTTGACTGCCTGGCCTCAGGGACCGCACTTCTACCTCGGGGAACCCATCGTTCTGTCATGTGGGGTAAAAAGAAACTCTTCACAGGTGTGGACCTACAATTGGTTTAGACACAACCTCAGTGAGGCTTCTACCGCCAGTCGTGCTCACAGAGTGAGGCATCACATTTACTCCATTTCAGCGCTGACCTTTGAGGACAGTGGCACGTACTGGTGTAGAGCTGAGAATCGGGGCATAAATACCACCCTACTGAGTAACCCGGTGTCTATAAGTGTCACAGCAGGTAAGACTGAGACACTCAGTAAGTACACCACCACTATGTATAAAATATAGGTTCACTCTTGGGCAAAATGAAACAATTTTTTTTTTAGAAGTTAACAAACACAATACATGAAGTTTTATGCTGAAACATTCTGTGCCTGTTATTATTTCCATAGTCTGTAAATGTACAGTACAGTATTAGGCAGATGCTCAAATACAAAGCAACTTACAGTTAAAACAGTTACACAGCTGAGCTATTGAGGATTAAGAGACTTGCTCTAGGGCCCAGCAGTGGCAGCTTGGTGGTGCTGGGATTTAAACCAGTGACCTTCTGATTAAAAGTTTACTATCTAAACCACTAAGCTACCACTTCCCTGTAAAGCAGCTGAATTAATATAATATCCAATAATGTTAACTTTACTCCACTGATATTGCTCCAGTATGATCCTTTATATTCCCTCCTTTATTTTGCTCATTGTTACTAAGATTCACCTCCTGCATCCATGGAAGTCTTGCCTGACAGTAGTCAGCACTTGCAGGGTGGACATTTTTCTCTGCACTGTTCAGCAAATGGTGGTGAAACAGCAGGCTGGACCTTGAGGCAGCTTCACAGTTTGCAGTTAGAGGACAGAGTCAGTCTGGAGAGACCAGACAAATTCAACTTTAACAACATCACTGGTGGGTTAAGTGGCCTGTACTGGTGTGAAGCAGCTAGAGGGGATCGGCGCAGCAATGCCATCAACATCATTGTGAGCGGTGAGCTCCATATCACAAACACATTTTTATTTAATGCTTAGCCTCTAATAACCTCTAATATTTTTTTAATGAAATTCAGTTTAAGATTTTTTAGTCTGTTTTTTGTTTAGCCATTCATGCATTTTTTTTTTTTTTTTTATATATTAACTGTATCAGGCCTTAGCAGTAATAAATAATATGCATGATGTTTTCAAATAAAATCTGTCTAACAGATTTTTTTTTATATCAACAGTAAACACGTTGTTAATGGTAACACTAATCATAGGCATCATGTTCCTTCTTCCCAGATGTAATACTCCAAACTCCAGCTCGGCCTGTAAAAGAGGGTCAGACTGTGACTTTACTATGTAAAACTTCCACCAACTTTAAAGTATTTATCAATAAAGATGGTGTGAAGTTCTCGGATAATATTACCATCACAGTGGAGAATGTGACTAAGGCTCATGAGGGATTTTACAAGTGTGTCAATTCAGCTAATGTGGAAAGCCCTGAAAGCTGGCTCTCAGTTAAAGGTGATGAAAATGGCATCTGCTCTATTTACCATACAATTAAAGCTATTTTATAGACCTGCTTTTTAAATCAATATTTTTTTGTTGTTGTTGTAGGTACCTCTAAAGATCACCTAGAGAAAGAAAAACCCTTTATAGGTATGGAGGTTTTGAGCAGTTGTTTATTTTATTAAAAACCAAATACATTACAGTGTTTTAAATGCGCTCCTGTCTTATGGTCCTCCTTTGTTCTGTAGCAACGTGGGTCTGGCCCGTCTGTGCCATCATCATCATTTTGCTTCTCATTCCTGTCATCTTTCTGCTTGTACGAAGTCTCAGGTATAGCCAACATTGCTGATAACTTCATAGATTAAATTCTTGGAAAAAAAACATAATCAGTTCAATGATATTTATTAATAAATATTGTCGAGTGAATCTTTGGCCCTTATTTTTTATTATAGGTCAACAAATATTAGTCTTGATTTTTCATATACACTGGAGACATGACTATGAGATTCATATGTGCTTTTAGAACATCCCATTTCACATTTGGTCCCCATTTGCTGTTATGATAACTTACACTCTTCTGGGTAAATGTTCCACTAGATTTTGAAGTGTGCTGGTGTAGATCTGTATGTATTTATTTACAAGGGCGTTAGTAATGTCAGGTACTGATGTAGAGTGAGGAAGCCTGTGGTGTAGTCAGTATTTCAATCCCTTCTAAAGGTGTTCAACAGGGTTGAGGTCAGAGCTCAATGGTAGACCACTCAAGGTCTTCCACTCCAACCCTATGTAAACCATATGCTGATG
Source organism: Silurus aristotelis (assembly GCF_946808225.1). Taxonomy (NCBI): domain Eukaryota; kingdom Metazoa; phylum Chordata; class Actinopteri; order Siluriformes; family Siluridae; genus Silurus; species Silurus aristotelis. The sequence continues at coordinate 9,961,327 of NC_139575.1, forward strand.
CGGATGGCTTTGTGCACAGGGATGTTTCCATTCTGGAACAGGTTTGAGTCTCCTAGTTTAAGTTAAGGGAAAATTTACTGCTACCACATACAAAGACATTCTATACAATTGTGTGGTAAAACTTTGTGGTAACTGTTAGGGAAAAATAACAAACATAGCTGGAGAAGTCAAGTGTCCCAATACTTTAGTCCATATATTAGATGTATATAATAGTTCAGATCTAAAAGTCTGAAAAGCTGATTTCTGAAAATTGTCAAGTAAAACTACTGGGGGCATGCTGTCATAGGGAAATTAGCAATACCGTGTTGGTAATTTTTGCACTAAGAAGAAAGTACTATAACAATTTTCATACAATAAGTTACTTTTATTGAGTAGCAGTAAAGTATTAGATGGGAGCTTTAAAAAAAAAAAAGCTATGAATTCTAGCTGACCAATCAGATAAAACAACTTTATCAACAGTCTTCAGAAAGTAAATTGAATTAGCTGGTCTGTTTATGATATGTGGTAAACGGTATTTATTATCCCCACTGTTTCTTTTGCAATAATAAAAGGTTTGAAAAGTATGAACATTTGTAAATCTGTGGACCAGTATGAGCTTACAAATTCCATTGTGCTGGGAAAATTTCAGTGCGACACTCTGTGTGTTTACTCCATGAGTACATGTGTTAAGATCAACTGACCAAAACCAGAGAAACACTGCTTTGTGCCCTCCAAAAAAATTACTAATTTAAGCTAGCATACAGTATCAGATATGAGATGGTGAGGTGTTTAATCTCTCAAGTTTATGAATTTAAAAGATTCTACTTTTTTAGCTTTTTGAGCTCTTTTAAGCTTTCTTTTAAACATCTTTTAAACATCTGTAAGAAATCTCATTAAGGACATGTGAAATATACAGTACATATTACATACAGACTGCTAAAAGTGATTAAAGGCATTTTGCTTTTTCAGAAAACGAGTAAAGCTCTGTCCAAGATCCGGAACATTTAATACCCTTCAGGAAATGCCTAGAACCAAACAGGATGTGACAGAGATCCAGTGGGACCTAGCCTGGATGGAGATGACTAATCTACTGGACAAGCCATACACTGTCAGCTAAACATCCACATTAAACTATGTACATACAGTCTAATCAAAATCAAACCAATATGAAAACTGCAACAAATACTGTGGCTCTCTCATCCATATTTTATAATTAATATGTAAAGTAATTGACAGAGATGTTATTAGTATTATTATTAAGCTGAAATGAAAAGCAAAATCAGTCTTTGGTGTGAACATTCTTGTCCTCAAAACTACATCATTCATGGTTATGTCATTTAAATAAAAAAATGTAAAAGTAAGACTTGTTCGATTAGCTCCACCCAAATGAACACATCATGCTTTGTAAATGTCTGATAATGGCTGTATTAATATGCATAAAATATTGTGTTACTGTCAGGAAAAGATTTTCCACTTATTCAAGATTGTCAGAATAAAAAATATTATTTCTTTAAACACTGTATTTTTTTATGTTTCCAGGGCACACAACACAAGATTGCTTTTGATTTCTTTCTCAATATTTTCATTTTTAAAACAACTAACCACAACTAAATAACTGACCAACCCACCAACCAACCAACCAACCAACCAACCAACCAGCCAGCCAGCCAGCCAACCAACCAACCAACCAAAAAACCAAACAACCAACCAAAAAACCTACCTACCTACCAACCAACCAACCAACCAACCAACCAACCAACCAACCAGCCAGCCAGCCAACCAAACAACCAACCAACCAAAAAACCAACCAACCAGCCAACCAAGAGCCAACCAAACAGAGAACCAAACAGACAACTAACATACCAAACAACCATCCATTCAGCCAAATAAACAAATGACCAACCAACCAAACAACCAACTAACCAGCTGTTGTCAAGGCCAATTACTAGCAATAGTAACAAATTCAATAAGAAGGTTCAATTACCACATAAAAACACACACAGTTTTGATATACACTCTCAGCCATAAGTGTAAAGCCCACATTCCTCATTATTTTCTTTGTCTAGAATATAAACTATATACGGTCGCTTCAGGACTGTTTGACACATTTATTACAAAAAAGCTTTCTGAAATATGTTGTGCTCAAGTTTTCTGATTCTAACCCCCCCTTTAAATGCTGCTATGTATAACTTGGCTAAGTACCAAACAAATACATTTTGTACCTGACAGAAACACACAATAATAGACAGGTAAAAAAAACCCACACCATACTGTCAAGGTCACAAGGCCAGATACTTCTATCTGAAAGATATAAACTATTGTACATGCATACAACCTGTAATGTGTTTAAAAAACACTAGAGGGCAGAGCTGGCTTTATGTGATTTGCTGGTGTTGTTTTGTCCAAGCCTCTATGCGACAGTCATACCAATAATTTTATTTTCGATCCGATACAAGTACTTTCAAATATCGTTGATATTGATACCGATACTTCTATGAAATATGTATAAAATGTTTTCATTGATTTATTGTAAAAAGAAATTAAATTGATTGTAAAAAAAATGTCCAGTTGAAATATTCATACTCATATGCAGTGTAATATTCTGCTCCACAATAAATACTGTAATATCTTCATATCTGAAACAACCTGTATGGTATAAAGTATAGCTCTCTGAAACTCTCAGCAGTACTCAGTCATGCTCTATAGGTTGTTTGACTTTTAGATGCTTTGTCATATATGTGGTATTACCACATTTTTTACATGTAACATGAGGCTTACTTGTTGTTTCCTGGCGTGAAATTACTCCATATTATGCCTCTTTTTCTTTCAGTCATCATCGCAGCCATGCACTCGAATCCCCTTTTAAACCTGCGCTGAGCGTTTCGACTGAATAGTTCCTATTGACATTCCTATTTAAATATTATAAATATTTATATACTGTATGGCATACTAATTTCTTTCTTTCGGCTTCTCCCATTAGGGGTTGCCACAGTGGATCATCCGCATGTTTGATTTGGCACGTTTTTACGCTGGATGCCCTTCCTAACGCAACCCTCCCCATTTATCCGAGCTTGGGACCGGCACTAAGAGTGGCTGGGGTTGGTTCCCTGACCAGGGATCGAACCCGGGCCGGAGCGGTGAGAGCGCCGCATCCTAACCACTGGAACACCCACTGTATGGCATACCAATATTATTTAAATATTTCAGACTCAATTGTTTGAAAATAACACATAGGATCAATACTTCAATTAGAGAATCGATTCTTTTGATACAATGCCAGTATTGAAAATATCGATACACCAGGATTGATCTGCCCATTCCTACAGAACAGAAACATGAAATTAATTCTAGTACAGATAAATCTGACAGGATTCAGCTTGATAAAAGAGTGTGAGTTGCTTTGTTTTTAAACCTCGCAGGGCTTCGGGTTTAAACGTGAGAAGCTTGTTTTAATGGCTAGTGGTTGGTCTGTGGGTCACAGCGCATTGCCTTACAACATTACAGCATTAGAGAAGGCAACATTGGGTTATAAATACTGCAAGGCAGAAACATGGACAGTACAACCCCTTGGCTAGTAAAAACATGCTTTTGTTGTTCATCTACACTTTATTGATTCTTCCTGGTGCCACACTCCTTCTCCACACAACCTTAATTATAGCAGTGCACAGTAATCTTTCACCTTCCCATTCCTCTGTTAATTTATCTTCTCCGCTACTAGAGGGCAGATTGTAATTGTGCATGCACATTTTCACAACCATGGCTCATTGTCTGAGGCCCTGCTGATTCTCAGGAGACAACCCCCCCCCCCCAACACACACACACACACACACACACACACACACACACACATGGTATTAAAAAAATTTCCTCCTGGTAGAAGAACTTGCAGGACAAACTTTCGATGCACAATGATGTGGATGTCAAAAAAGACGATGAGCATGCACTTGTAGTAGCGGACCTGCCTCGCCTTTTTCAGTTCAGGAGATGATGAGCTCTTCCACTGTGAAGACTCCTGCTTCATCTCAAATGTACACCCAAGTTTCTTCACTGTTATGATCCTCGACATGAAGGACGGCAGACTAGCAGACTTCTGTTTCTGTTATTTTTTCCCCCTAATCCCTGATTTCACCAACTTAATCCCTCAAAATCATGACAGTATTGAGTTGCATTTCTTAAAACAGTAACCACAATGGAATAAATAGGAAAACCTATGTAGTTATGAGAAAATAAATTAAAGTCTGGAACCACCATTGACTCCTGGGTGTTTTAGGGGTTATGTAAGTTTATGGCACCATGTTCACAGATCATTTGAGGAGATTGAAAAGTAAGTGCCATCCACTGGCATGCATGAAGCCCCAAGACTTGAAGCTAAAACCTGCAGTGCTCACACTTGACCTCAATTTGTAGCATGAAAGTGCATTTAGAGCGCTTTGTAAGGGTAGGTTTAGATACAAATGTCAAGAATTCATCTGCTTTATTTCTCAGTGGGGTTTTCCAGGAAATAAGCTTTTATACTGCATGATTGGTTTATGGAAAGAGGTTGACACAAATGAGACTGGGGCTTTTAAGTGATTGTACTTAGGTGACTACATAAAAAATGTCTTTTGCTATATTCAAAATGGTGAGTGTGAGGTTCTACCAGTAATGCACACTGAACTGGGAAGGTCAGTCTAGAATGAAAAGCCCATTTATTTTCAATTTTGTTAATGGAGCCTGGAGGTGGAAACTCATTCTAGGGTGCGTTTGTCTTCCCTCAAGTCTAATATTTTGCTTTTCAAGACTACTGATGTCCTTAAATTTGTCCACAATTATCTTTGATGGGAATTTAATATCATGAACAATTTTAAATGAGAACACTTGTACCAAATTTGTGTAAAAAACTTTTTTTATTGTAATATCTTATAATTCACCATTAGCAAATTGCTCATTTTGCTAAGCTACCAAAAATATTACTTTAGGAAAATACTCTAGATCAGGGGTGTCAAACTCAGGCTCGAGAGCACCAGAGCAAAATCCCAAAGTGAAGCTGCTGTTAAAGCAAGTTTTATTGTGGCAGAGGAGATCAAAGGCACATCAGCGGGTTATTTACAGAGGGAGAGTTTCTGAAGAGCTGCATGATGAAGCTGTGAGACGTCTTGTGTTTGACAGGAAAGTAAAATATTTTAAATTGTTTAAAGTTGAAGATTATTTTTTATAAAATGGCATAAGAGCAAAGAAATCCGGTTGTTGTTATTTTAACGTTTACTTAAAAGCACAATTTTTATTGATTTGTTCAGGGTTTTTTTGCAGCATGTTTATATTTCTAACTTGTATAATTTTGACAGGAGATATTTTTATGGAGAGCAAAATATTTTAAGTCATTTAAAAAAGTTTATTTATTCTGAATAATATTCCTGTCTGTATTTATTCATATTTATGTTTAAAAAACATTGTTTTAGTGTGTTCAATAAATGTTTATCCTTTTTGGCCCGCGACCTAAAGAGTGCTTTGAGTTTTGGCCCCCTGAGCATTTGAGTTTGACACCCCTGATCTAGATGAATAATCTGGAAAATGTTATCGTAGAATACTACTTATCGTAAAATACTTACTTGACATTCACTTCTCAAGCACGTATGAGAAACTACACATCCAGCTAACTGCTTTCAACAGCGTACTTAGTGTTCAAACCATTAAAAAGTACAAGGAGAGTCTTGATGTTGCTCCTCAACCACTAAAATTAAATGTTAGACATAGATGATATTCTTTCTACTAATCATTCAAGGATGGATTCTTTAGTTAGGACTGGGACAAGTGACAAGATCTGAAAGTCTGATCTGAAGATTATATGTCACAGAAAGATGACGTTCATTTACAGTGAATGTGATGGTTTTCTTGCATAGTTTGTGTGATTCTTTTTACTGTTTTATTCATTCATCTTACTACAATTACTTACAATACTAACAATTACAGGGATGGCAAGTTAGATTTTATATTTACAGCATTTGGAAACACACTTTTCCAGAATGACTGACAGTTATCTAAGTTATACAGCTGAGCAACGGAGGTCCAGGGCCTTGTTCAAGGACCCAGTAGCTTCTGATCAGAAGTCATCTTATCCGATAAGCTACTCACCCAAGGTAGATAAACATTCTGTGGGAGTTGGTGAAGTGTCTGAAGGCTGGATATGAAGATCTGTAATATAAACAGGATTGGTCAGAATGTTTTCAGAAGTTGACAGGATTGCTCAAGAATGCCTACGGGAGCAAGTGTCATTGGTCAAATTTGAACCCAGAACAGGGAATATAAAAACGGTCCATAAACACATTTCAGTCTCATTGTAAATTTGACCACAATGCATATTGTTTACCAGTATATTTACAAATATTTTGAAGTGCACTAAAGGAATATTATTTTCAACAGTTTCTCTGTGGGATCAATAAAGTATTCTGATTTTGTTTTTGTATGTGTACGTGTTGGTGTGGTTTGTCATTAGGAACAAGAAGAACTGCTCAGATTTTGCTCAGATTATGTTTATTCTTATCATTTTTTTTTTACCACGTATTCCTTTGACCACGCATCTGCCAAAACAAGTCCATATTCCTTTCTGTATTGTTTTCTGTTGCTTTTTTCTCACTCCCTTTTGCATATCAATTAAGTGGAGGCAGCTGGTGGCTGACAGAGGACCAGCTGCGTGTAAGTAAGGGTGTCTCACAGTTACAGCACCCTGCTGAGCTTTCCCACTGATAATTTAGAGGGGCACCTTGGAGTGTCAGGTCAAAGGGCAAGCAGTTGGCACAGTGATAATGTCAGCTGGATAAGCAGTACATGCTGTACATAACCTTTCACTTTTTGGCTTTTCTTTAAAGCAACTGGAACATGTCCTTTTATAGATTGTAATGCATATTTAGGTTTAAGCTTAGCTTCACGTCTGAGATGTTGATTGTTTGACAGTTTGGAAAATGTTGTTGTGCTGACTGAGTGTTTCCTCTTTAAATGCTTATCAACACACCAAGCAGTCTGCCTCAGCCTTTCAGCACTATGCTGAGAATAAATTGCCATATACACACTCACGCACAGCACCCGCGTCTTACAGCTTCTTACTTAGACCATGAAAGTGGCTGTTATATAATCCCACCCCAGCAACACGGTCCATGTTAACAGACATTGTGTCTGGTTTTCGAGCAAAACTCTGTATTTTTTAATAATAGACAGATACAAAATTTATTAAAGAATAAAGACATGCTAAGACACAATACATTTCGAAGTCATATGTGTTCGTTGAGGTATTTGTGAAATGTATGTTTTACATTCATGTAATATTTTACATTTTAATTATATTACATCAATCCCCATAATACAAAAGCACTGGTACTGCCACTTTAACACTACTAATACAAAAACTACTAGCATCTTTGCAGTCACAACATATGATGATTGTCATTAATTATCATTTTCGTCTTCATAATATTATTAATAGTGGTGATCTATTGTGTGATAGTGGTGAAAAAAAACATGAATTATACACTATAAAAAAAACTTTTAGTGATTTAACTGCAAGGCAACTAATCACAAGTGGAATTTGATTTTCACATGGATGCCACCACGTTTCTTTTCTCATAAGCCTTTATAATCTCAGAAGAGTTTTAGGTTACTACTGAAGATCATTGAGACTGCAGCAGATGATAAACCACATAAAAACAAACACTTGGTTGACACCGCTCTCATCTCAAACTGGATCGGTCCAGTTTCTCTCAGGCTTATGTGTTTACCAGAGAGCATTCTATCTTAATTTTATATGTGACATCAGGGTCTCAGGGATCCTAGGGGCCTCTCAGAATTCTAAGAGATTATGCTTCATATGAGAGCCTGTATGTGGAGCTCCATTTTAATATTGATATTATTTTATTTTATTATATAAGGCATCCTAGAATATTGCATGCCTCTGTGGTTGGAGGCAGGTGAGGGCAAAGACTAATGGCCTTGGATGTGGTTGCCATAGTAATATTAATGCTAAGTAATTGACGAAGTGAAAAAATACTGAGAGCTAAAGGCAAATGTAACAGCGAGGCGCTGGCCCCCTCAACTTGCTCCCAGCATGCCCAGAGTTTCCTGTGGTAAAAACTGCTCCATGCTCCAAGACTGTGCATATGGCCTTCATGTAGGAAGCCTCCACTGTATGACAGGCTGCTCAAAATGACTGCACTAAATACACCATTGAAACCAGTATATTTTAATGGAGTTTTATGGCTCCCCCTTTTTTTTGTCTACTTAATCTTTCATTTTAGACCTTTGTTTTTCATGTATTTATGATTTTATTTATGGCATATTTGATTTCTTGCCTCTTTGAATCTTTTCATCTAGCATCTAGAATCGTGTACTTAGCTGAGTGACAATATTCATGCCATTAGGACAAACTGTAGAAGACGAAGGCAATTAAAATAAAGTAAAGTCACCCATTTTACCACTGTGAACCATCACAATTGGATATTATATTAAATGCACAGCTGAAACAAATTAAAACCAATAATTGGCTAATACCACTAATCTTCTTCATCTTTTTCTTCTTCTTTTCCTTCTTCTTCTTCTTCTTTTCCTTCTTTCGGCTTCTCCCATTAGGGGTCACCACAGCGGATCATCCGTCTCCATACATCTCTACGTCCTCTACATCTGCCTCTTTCAAACCAACCACCTGCATGTCTTCCCTCAACACATCCTTAAACCTTCTCTTTGGCCTTTCTCTTTTCCTCCTTCCTGGCGGCTCCATCCTCAGCATTCTCCTACTGATATACCCCATGTCTCTTCTCTGCACATGTCCAAACCATCTCAATCTCGCATCCCTCGCCTTGTCTCCAAAACCTCCTACATGCGCTGTCCCTTTAACAAATTTATTTCTAATCCTGTCCATCCTGGTCACTCCCAACAAAAACCTCAACATCTTCAGCTCTGCTACCTCCAACTCCACCTCCTGTCTTTCACTCAATGCCACTGTATCTAAACCGTACAACATCACTATAAACTTTCCCTTTCACTCTTTCAGATACCCTTCCATAAAAAATCACTCCTGCCACTCCTCTCCACCCACTCCACCCTGCCTGCACTCTTTTCTTCACTTCTTTAACACACTCTCTATTACTTTGCACTGTTGCCCCAGGTACCTAAACTCCTCCACCTTCTCCACCACTTCTCCCTGCAACCGCACCCCTCCACTGCCCTCTCTCATTCACATCTATGTATTTTGTCTTACTCTTACTGCCTTTCATTCCCCTTCTCTCCAGTGTGTACCTCCACCTCTCCAGGCTCTTCTCAACCTGCTCACTACTCTCACCACAAATCACAATTTCATCCGCAAAAATCATAGTCATCTATGGAGACTCCTGTTTGACCTCGTCCGTCAGCCTGTCCATCACCACTGCAAACAGGAAAGGGCTCAGAGCCAATCCTTGATGCAGTCCAACCTCCACCTTAAACCAGTCTGTCGTTCCTACTGCACACTTCACTGCTTTCACACTGTCCTCATACATGTCCTGCACCACCCTCACATACTTCTCTGACACACCTGAGTTCCTTATACAGTACCACAACTCCTCTCTTGGCACCCTGTCGTACGCTTTCTCCAAATCCACGAAAACACAATGCAACTCCTTATGACCTTCTCTATACTTCTACATCAACGTTCTCAAAGCAAATATGGCATCTGTGGTGCTCTTCCTCGGCATGGAACCATACTGTTGCTCACAGATGGTCAACTCTTCTTCCAGCCTGGCTTCCACTACTCTTTCCCATAACTTCATGGTGTGACTGATGAACTTCATTCCCCTGTAGTTAATGCAGGTCTGCACATCTACATTATTCTTAAAGATCGGTACCAGCACACTCCTTTATTTCTCAGACATCCTCTCAACTCCCAAATTCTTGTTGAACAACCTCAAGTCCACTGCCATCTCTCCTAAACATCTCCATGCTTTTACTGGTATGTCATCTGGTCCAACCAACTTTCCACTTTTCATCCTCTTAATTGCTGCTCTCACTTCCTCCTTACTAATCATCCACCTTTCTCTCTCTCTTATTTAACTCAATAATCAGCAGTTTAAAATACTCCTTTCATCTTCTCAACACACTCTCCTCACTAGTCAACACATTTCCATCTCCAATCAATCAGTATGATTCCTTTTCTCCTTCTTTAGTGTCCAGCTTCACATACAGCTCCTCATATGCATTATCATTGTTGGATAACGATATCTGTGGCAGTCGCTGGTAACCCGGGGCCTCGACCAATCCGGTATGAATCTCTTATTCCTGATCCACATATTTGATTTGGCACCTATTTTACGCTGGATGCCCTTCCGGCACTAAGAGTGTACTGGTTTGTGCAACCCTAATGACTTATTTAGCTTATACCACTAATACTAAGCCTAATTCTTACTGAAACTATGGATGATTAAAGGATATTTTGTATGAGTGTTTTGTGAATGAGCCTGGAAATGAGCAGAGGACAATCTATTTATTTGAGACTTTTCCACTGAAACAATATTGAGACTTTGGTAAGCACACCCTTGTCAGACCATTTACATCAAAAGAAGGACTTAAGTGCATTGAAGTTGCAAACAGAAGTAGAGCATGAGGATAAATCAGGCAGTTTTTGGAGTGTGAGAGTAGCCACAGCAGTAGGAGTGTGTAGAGAACAGCATTGCAACAAGCAGCAGAAGCACAACTACAGCTTGACAGAGAGAAAAGATTATTATGTAGGCTTTTATCCTCCACTGGTTTGAAAAGACATACACTGTGATCTGAGTGCAAACTATTACAACCTAACTAACATCCCATTTTACCAAAACCCTGAAGAAATCCCCACAACACTGTTAATATTTACCTTTAAGTAAGAAAAGCTGTTAAGCTGTTAAGAAAATATTTTAGTAAAATACTTTGAAAAAATAAGTAAATTCTCTCATAACCTATTAAAATGATCTTTGCAATCCGAATTTAACTTAACTAGCAGGATATGTACACATAACTCATATACTGTACATGCAGTCCCACATGTTGCAAATGCAGGATAATTAAATAGGTATACTTATATCAGAGCTTTTTCAATTATGCTGTGTGTAAAATATTTATGTTTTTGTTTTCTGTTTTGTTTGCTCAAAGGTTAAAGCTTTACAGGTTTATAAAAGTTTTATTCAATCTACTTTTAGTTTTATAACCCTTGCCCATACAAACCTATTTTATACAGGGCATCACTGCTAAACAAAAATCCAAAAATATGTCACCATAATTTAGATGTAGTATCACTGCATTCATTTACTCTACTGTATTTTATTTCTCCTAATTAAATTTTTTCTTCTGCTATCATGTAACCCAAAGTGAACAAAATATTAAGAGAGTGCTTCAGACACTGGAACTGAGGAGCAGGCCTGGCTTTGACCGTATTTCTGCAAACTATGATGAACATTCTTCAAAATAGTTTATTCTGATAATAATTTTTAAGGGTTTCACCTTTTCTACTGGTTCACTTTAAAGTCTGTGTACAACCAGTAACAGTAAAACTCGACAATGAGATTTTGGCTTGTTAGCTACAGCTAGGATGCGGCGCTCTCACCGCTGTGGCCCGGGTTCGATCCCCGGTCAGGGAACCAACCCCAGCAATTAGGGTTGCACAAGCCTTAGTGCCGGTCCCAAGCCCGGATAAATAGGGAGGGTTGCGTTAGAAGGGCATCCAGTGTAAAAACATCAAACCAAATCAAACATGCGGATGATCCGCTGTGGCGACCCCTAATGGGAGAAGCCGAAAAGAAAGCTATCAAAGCACATCCTGACACACACATACAGAACGCACCAGTTCTTTTGCGAGGGACCTTTCTGAATTGACAAATAACACGACTTACAAGCTAGTAGTCCTCAATGGTTGCATTGAACAATTGTTTTCCCCAATTTACAGAGCCAAGGTCTATTTATTTTTCTCTAAGCAAATATTGAAAGCTGCGTGGAAGTCAAAGTCACAGGTTAAATAAAAGGTAAATTTGATGTTTGTTTTAGATTATGAATGCAGTCAAGCAGCTCCATTTAATAACATTACAGTTACATTTATTTAGACAACTACAGTATATCTGATCTAATCCAAATAAGCCTTAGCCAAACATAAAAATGTTGTTTGAAGGAGCCGACTTTAACACGTTTTACCCATTTACTATAAACAAGGAACAAGAACAACACCACAAAAACAGTTCGGACAAACTGCTAATACTCAGAATTACTATTAATGATAATCAAAGTCAGACAACCCAGCCATTAGGGTTGCACAAGCCAATGCACTCTTAGTGCCGGCCCCAGGTCTGGAGAATGGGGAGGGTTGCGTTAGGAAGGGCATTCAGCGTAAAAATTTGCCAAATCAAATATGCCAATAACGAATCAGAAATGCATACCGGAAGGGTCGAAACCAATGACCACCACAGGTATTGTTAGCCAACAGGGTACTGGTGGAAATTGGGCAACTGTTGGCCAAAGGAGGAGAAGGAGAGGAGGAAGACGTCTACAGAGACAGCAGGGAAAGGAAAAGTGGAGGAGAGTGGAGGTTAGAGTTGGTACTTTAAATGTTGGTACTATGACTGGTAAATGGAGAAAGTTAGCTGATATGATGGAGAGAAGAAAGGTAGATATGTTGTGTGTTTAGGAAACCAAGTGGAAACGGAGTTAGGCCAGGAACATTGGAGGTGAGTTTAAACTGTTTTTATCATGGTGTGGATGGAAAGAGAAATGGTGTAGGGGGGATTCTGAAGGAAGAGTACAGTAAAAGTGTAGTGGAGGTGAAGAGCATTTCTGATAGGGTGATGAGCATGAAGCTGGAAGTAGAAAAGGAACATACCGGGAGAAGCATGGAGATGTTTAGGAGAGATGGCAGTGGAGTTTTTTAACCAGGTTTTTCAACAAAATTTTGGAATTTGAGAGGATGCTGAGGAATGAAGGAGTTTGCTGGTACCAATCTTTAAGCATAAGGGAGCTGTGCATGCCTGCAGTAACTACAGGGGAATTAAGTTGAACATTAAAACCATGAAGTTGTGGGAAAGAGTAGTGAAAGCCAGGCTGAGGGAAGAGGTGACCATTTGTGAGCAACAGTATGGTTTTATGCCAAGGAAGAGCACCACAGATGCCTTATTTGCTTTAAGAATGTTGATGGTGAAGTATAGAGAAGGTCAGAAGGAGTTGCATTGTGTGTATGTGGAAGTCTGGTGTGTCAGAGAAGTATGTGAGGATGATGCAGGACATGTATGAGTACAGTGTGACAGCAGTGAAGTTTGCAGAAGGAACGACAGACTGGTTTAAGGTGGAATTTGGATTGCATCAAGGATCCGCTCTGAGTCCTTTCCTATATATATATATATATATATATATATATATATATATATATATATATATATATATATATATATATATATAAATGCACGACGATGCCAAAAGATAAACTCCCGAGAGAAAGGAAGGAGGAAGACAGTGAACAATGACTTTCTTGGTAGGCTACTGTTTAGATACAAGCCGTTGTAACGCGTTGAGTCTGGGTGAAGGGAGAGCTCGCTAACTCCAGTTGCAACAGAAATCATATAAGCACAGACATGTTTCCAAAACTCGTGCTTTTTTAGTTTTCTTGGCAACAGTGTTATGGGTTAGTCAAAGAAACTTAGAAATGAGCATCAGAAAATAATGAGCACATAATCCTCAGTCTCACACGCACACACGCAGTAATACCGGAAGAATGCAGTACTCTGCTCTTAAAGGAGCCACAACATATTTCCGTTACACTGTGTAACAGACACTGTCTTTCGTTAAAGCCTGTGTAAAGTTCATTAGTTTCAGTGTAGACACTGCGGCTTATACGCAGGTGCGGCTTATTTATGTAAAAAAATTCAGTGGGTGCGGCTTATATAACGGTGCGCTTTATAGTTCGGAAATATATCATATATATATAAATAAATATATATATATATATATATATATATATATATATATATATATATATATATATATATATATATATATATATATAAATAAAAAAAAAAAAAAAAAAATAATAATAATAATATATATATATATATATATATATATATATATATATATATATATATATATGATATGTTTAAATATAAATGCAACTGTACACAGAATAAAAATATACCATTGTAGTTATATGTATCCAGATTGAATTCAGAAGAATCAGACACTAAAAATAAAGCACAAAAAACAAATATTACTTTTAAATAAACCATATTAATAACAAAAAATGCTTTTTTAAACAGTGTCTTTTTTATGTGATGTGCCTTTTGACATTTGAATCACAACCACCACCAAAATTTATACATTTTCTGTGTGCAATAAAAGCCATAGCTAAATAAATTAATTTATTGAAAAAAGCAAAACTAGCAGCCCCAGTGGTGGTTTGTTCAAGAGCTTATAAAATAAATGTGTCTCCAGGCTGTTATTGAATGTTATGAAGGAATATATAGAGTGTGCAAATTTCAAATGTGTAAAATGCTTAATGGCTACTTGACTGTTAAGAGGAAAAATCTGTCCAAATAGATGGCATGTGATGATGGAAAAATGGCGGTGGGATGGTGGAGCGCAAGACTGATAGGTTGCTTTCAGTGCTAATCTGCAGAGATAAATAAGACCTGCACTGAAGCCATGCATCTATTAGACAGCCTCCAAGTCTGCGGCGGTTAAAACAGGACAAACTGAATTACCAGGCACAAACAGCCCAGCTCGTGATGTGACAGAGCCCTAATTACACATCTGTGTGTGTGTACATCTGTGTGGGTTTGTCTGGCATCTTGTCAGTATAAGCTTCCTCTTAGTATTATATTTTCCTTTTTCCAAGTAGCTGTTCTCTTTTCTCCTGTTTTCAGCTGAGCTCCTTGTACTATGGTCTGCTTGGGTGTGCTCGGAATTTCAACATCTGTGTCAGCCTTCTGAAAGGCCTCCGGGGATACCTACTCTCTCTCATTCTTTCTTTCTTATCTCCATCTGTAACATGCTGAGTCAGTTATTGCACTTTCTGATTCTATTTGATTCCAACTCATTACCGATGCAAAATTAAAAAATGGTAACAAAAATATACACACCTATACTTGTTATACAATAGTTGGACACAATAGATAAAAGACACTAGTGTTTTATTTATGTTCTTCATCTTTTTCAGTAATGTTCCCTGAGTTCATTTCCTGTTCTCTTTGGCGTTCCAAGGTATATATTTGCTCCATGAGCTACCAACAGGCTGTATAAATTCGAACTGAAATTTGGAAATATTAAGGAACTGAGCACTTACCAGTAGCAAATGGGTAGCCTCAAGTCCATCCTGGGGTTAATCCACTCTTCTGTTTGGTTGCTGTTAGAATATTATTTAACACTTTGTGTGTGTATGTATTAACAGTGGATTTGGTACAATTATAGGACATTCCACAGTCATAGTACATGCAGTACTTCATTAATCTTACATATTAGTTATTTTGCCTCTATTATTTAACCCAGATGTAAATGACAGCTCGCCTGAAGCAATTAAAGCTTTATGAGCATAACTTCCTGTTCATCCTGCATGAAATAAAACACTTTGAACTCATAAACATTCCATTAAAATTATTTTACTAGCTCCAGACTGATTGCAGCTGCTCACCCTATTATTCCTGTAATAAAGTTATTGTTAGGAATAACGTCATTCGTGTTTTCAGTTGCTCACAAAATCTCTCCTCTGGGTTTTCTGTCTGACTCACTGCAGCCAAATGATAGATACATGGAAACAAGTGATTTTAGTAGGCATGTGGGTGTAAAATGTGAGCCAAGCAGCTGGTTTAATGTATGTGACTGTGAATTGTGGCTTACTATAAAATCAGCACGCGATCTTCAGAGGGAGCGGGAGAAAAAGAGTGTCAGCTATACACCGCACATGTAATTAACTGAGCTTGTCTGTGATGTGACGCTTGCTGGGATTCTGTATCACTTTATGTCTGTACTTGTGCATCCAGAGTGTAGAATTATGGCATTTTATGGTCTGCTGAACCTTTCATAATTATTATCATTAGCATTCATTCATAATCATCTGTCAGTATTAGCTTGATTCACAGTCACTATCACGCATTTGGTTTTAGATTTATTCCTAAATTGGGGCATTGTCTAAAACACTGTTTAATGCTGGGCGCACACTGGATGTACCGATTTTTAATAGTCCTTTGCAATTGTTGATGTCAGACTGTATGAACATGATTTCCATGTCACACTGTAGGATCTCAGCTGTCATAATGTCAGACTGTACAACACACTGACGCACACAAGAATTTTTTTTCATGACATGCCTTGATAATTAAAACATCATAAAAACACTCCTGTTCCCTCTATAACTCAACAAGTTTCTTTTCTTGCTGTACTGCCTACCAGACTTGTTTTGACATTTTCCCTGGTGTTTTTTGAAGTTGTTACGCTAACTGCTTCATCAGGTTCGGCGCTTCTTTTTGCTCTTGGTTTGACGGTCGTCGTTAGAGATGTCACACTGCAGGAAAGATTCTGAAATCTTCTGATACTGACAGAATTTCATTGGAGAAAAACAAAGATTGCAATGGCAATTAATTGGCTGTCAGTGAACATGTCAGACCAGCGACTACATACTAACGATTTTAGTCTAGTATTAAACGAATCTTTTAGGATTTTCAAAATTTATCTCATATGACCAAATCACAGCCAAAATCAAATGGTGTGCAGCTACTTTAAGTTTAACCTTCATGACTTCATCTTATCATTGGTCTATACATAGGTGCAATGTTTTCAACTAAATTAAACTGATTCTATATCCTAAAACATAAACTAGTATTATGTGGCAAAAAGCTATTTAAAAAGAAAGTGCATTGCTATCTCCTGATTTGAGTACCTCTGAAAGTACCATAACAACAATGTGAAATTGTGAGTCAATAGCAAGGTACCTTGTAACTTTTGAAATAAAAAGAAGCTGCAACTGAACATGCTACAGAAACCTAATGTTAAACCTCATGCTGTAACTACCAACAACATAGTTTTTAGTAGTTACAGTTACCAAAACTGTTTTTGCAAAAGAGTAAGATGCTGATGTTAATTTGTGGTGACCGTCTGCATTGCGTCTCATGTCTGGCACAATACACTTTTTTTAAGCTTGTGCCAAGGATAGGTATAAAGTGATCACTGAGGACTAAATTAATGAATTAACATGTTTCCTATCGCCTCTGTAAAAGCCCAGATGGGCATGCTCGATGCAAATGATACTAGGTTGAAACAAAATGAATAACAAAGGTAAAACCTGTGAATGTGAATAGCTCTGTGGAGAATGTCTTACATCACTAGTGTACTGAGACATGCTAAATTTACCTCATGCTACAGAGGAAACATGGTGGCTACTAAATCTCTGAGGTGTGTGTGTGTGTGTGTGTGTGTGTGTGTGTGTGTGTGTGTGTGTGTGTAACGTAGTAGGATAGAAGTGTACAAATTAAGTGATTATTAAAGTCTATGTGGCCATGTATATGTAGTCCATGATGTCTTCGAACAGTTAGGCGCCTGGGATAACCTTTTTCAAAAATGTCAGTCCAAGCTAGAGTTAAAACCAGGAAACACAGAACAATTAAATTAAATTCGATTCAATTCATTTTGATTTGTATAGTGCTTTCAACAATGGACATTGCCTCAAAGCAACTTTACAGAAATAAAGCGTTTATAAAGATGCATAAAATAATATATTAATTTCTTTATCCCTAATGAGCACGCCATTGGAGACTGTAGCAAAAACTTCCTGAAAATGGCATGAAGAAAAGAAACCTTGAGAGAAGCCAGAGTCAAAAGTGAACCCATCCTCATCTGGGAGGCACCGAATGCCTATTCATTACAGTGGCATCATTGATGAGGTGTGCAGTAATAGGCGTTTAAATGCAAAACAGTTCATGCAACCTGTGGTCCTGAGCCTGTTGATATTAATTACAGTCCAAATCCATTCTCAAAGTGCTTGAGTTGCTCAATAGCTACAGGGATCTTTAGGCTGTTCATGTGGAACCATCATCAGCTGCACAGAGTGGTCTCCAAATGTAGCGAACTCCATCCAGAGGTATGGTGTCAGAAGGAATCGAGCAGATCTAAAGAGAACCTCAGGAAGATGTTTAAAATAAAGAAAACCAAGAAAAAGTCATTTAAAAAAATCTAATGTGGGTAACAGACTAGTGACACAACATGGGTGGAGACAAGACCAAAGCAATTGTAAATGGAGAATGAATGCTAGCAGTGCTCAGTACAGAATTTATGACAGACCATCCATCCATCCATCCATCTTCTCCCGCTTATCCGAGGCCGGGTCACGGGGGCAGCAGTCTAAGCAAAGATGCCCAGACTTCCCTCTCCCTAGCCACTTCTTCCAGCTCTTCCGGGGGGACACCAAGGCATTCCCAGGCCAGCCGGGAGACATAGTCTCTCCAGCGTGTCCTAGGTCTTCCCCGGGGTCTCCTCCCAGTGGGACGCGCCCGGAACACCTTTCCAGGAAGGCGTCCAGGAGGCATCCGGAACAGATGCCCGAGCCACCTCAGCTGACCCTTCTCGATGTGGAGGAGCAGCGGATCTACTCTGAGCTCCTCCCGAGTGACTGAGCTTCTCACCCTATCTCTAAGGGATCGCCCAGCCACCCTGCGAAGAAAGCTCATTTCGGCCGCCTGTATCCGGGATCTTGTCCTTTCGGTCATGACCCAGAGCTCATGACCATAGGTGAGAGTAGGAACGTAGATTGACCGGTAAATCGAGAGTTTCGCCTTGCGGCTCAGCTCTTTCTTCACCACGACAGACCGGTACATCGACCGCATTACTGCAGAAGCTGCACCGATCCGTCTGTCAATCTCCCGTTCCACCCTTCCCTCACTCGTGAACAAAACCCCAAGATACTTAAACTCCTCCACTTGCGGCAGGAACTCCCCACCAACCTGAAGTGGGCAAGCCACCCTTTTCCGACTGAGGACCATGGCCTCGGATTTGGAGGTGCTGATTCTCATCCCAGCCGCTTCACACTCGGCTGCAAACCGTCCCAGTGCATGCTGAAGGTCCTGGTCTGATGAAGCCAACACGACAACATCATCTGCAAAGAGCAAAGACGAAATCGTGTCGTCACCAAACCGGACACCCTCCGGCCCCCGGCTGCGCCTAGAAATTCTGTCCATAAAAATTATGAACAGAACCGGTGACAAAGGGCAGCCCTGCCGGAGTCCAACATGCACCGGGAACAAGTCTGACTTACTGCCGGCAATGCGAACCAAGCTCCTGCTTCGGTCATACAGGGACCGGACAGCCCTTAGTAAAGGGCCCCCGACCCCATACTCCCAGAGCACCCTCCACAGGCCGCCGTGAGGGACACAGTCGAATGCCTTTTCCAAATCCACAAAACACATGTGGACTGGTTGGGCAAACTCCCATGAACCCTCCAGCACCCTGTAGAGGGTATAGAGCTGGTCCAGTGTTCCACGGCCTGGACGAAAACCACACTGTTCCTCCTGAATCCGAGGTTCTACTATCGGCCGTATTCTCCTCTCCAGTACCCTGGCATAGACTTTCCCAGGTAGGCTGAGAAGTGTGATCCCCCTATAGTTGGAACACACCCTCCAGTCCCCGTTCTTAAAAAGAGGGACCACCACCCCGGTCTGCCATTCCAGAGGCACTGTCCCCGACCACCACGCGATGCTGCAGAGGCGTTCATGACAGACCATCTACAGTATATTGCTCTAATATTAAATATGCTCACAATATTCAAATAATTCCAGAAAAAACATCTAATTTAGGAGGTTGACATAAATTAGGAGCTATTTCTAATGAACGCATTTTTATATTATGGTGGAAAAATGTGTCATTGTTTATATTTCAGCTGACACAAATTAAGATTCATATTTACTTGAATAATTACTACGAAGAAAAAAGTATTAATGAAGAAAGAAAGTACAACTGTAATTATAGTGCTGAATATAATTAAGATCTTTCAATGGCTATAATTGAGATCTTTGAGCAGCTTTGAATATAATGACTACAATTGTTCAGACAATGGAAAACATTTTTTTTAAATTGGCAATACATTTTAAAAAGAGCTTTTACATGTTATAGCCTGTCCTTCAGTTAGCATTCAGGCACAGCACACAATAGCTGCACACATTCAGAGCTGAGGCTCATTACCATGCAGAAATCACAGCCTTTATCAGGCTTTAATCACAGCCATTGTGCTACCTCCGTGTCGTGATTTTAGCACAGCACCGCTCGGTTTATGCCAGATTCCTCAGTGGATCAGTAGTAGGGTGGGTTTTGTGGTCATTATGTACACTATATGGTGTATTGGGACATTTTGATTTTTTCAACCATAATTGGTTCTTCCCTGAAATGTTACCACCCCCCCAAGGCGCCTCCTCACACTACATCAATAAATACATTTCTAAAATTATAAGTGTACACACACTACACATTCTACAAAACAGTCATAAATGGGGAAGTGGTAGGTCAGTGGGTAAGTCTCTCGGTTACTGATTGGAAGGTCAAAGGTTCAAGCTGTCACTCTTGGGGCCCTGAGCAAGGCCCCTAACCCTGTAGCAGTGCATCCATCATTCAACATGTTGTAGTGTGTTAATATGGTTTGCATGATCTGAATTTAAAATCTTTTTCTACTTCATATTCACAATCATAAACTGAAGTAAAGGAAAACTAGGAGACTTTAATAGTCTCATAGAGTGTGTGTAGAATATCTACTAATAATCAACAACAAAAACTGTGTATAAAGAACTATGTAGAATTGTAACATATGGTTTATATAGTCATGTAAGTGTGTTTAAAGTGTGCATATTTGAATAGCAATTATTACCTATAGAAAAATGGCACCAAACAGCTTTACAGAAATATCAACATAGATTTAGACCTATAACAAGCAAGCGAGAAATGGCAGCTGTAAGAAAAAACAATTCATATGACCCATTTGTTTGATTTGGTTTTAAGTTTCAAAATGGCTCGATTTTTTTTACATTTAAACTAAGAACTTGCTTTACAATTTATTTTTAACTTTTTCAATAACTGCATATTTACTGTCCTCAAAAATCTTTTATCATGTATTACATTCACTTTGGGTCTCGGGATTATGTGCTTTGTCTGACTGATGCATGAATAATATATCGAGTAAAATCAAATCATGCTTCTACTGACACTCATTTAATGCGTCATTAAAACTTAATTCTGGATAATTTTAGCCATAGGGAGCTTGTATTCATTCATTCATTCATCTTCTCCCGCTTATCCGTAATTCGGGTCGCGGGGGCAGCAGTCTAAGCAGATTCCCCAGACACTTCTCTGTGTCCAGGGATCGGGCTGTCAAGGCCCCCGCCTTCGACTGCTGCCCAATCCTCTCAGCACCGGTCCCTTACGGTCCCTCCTGCAGGTGTTGAGCCCACGGGAAGGCGGCCCCACGTCGCAGGGAGCTTGTAAATATGAGCAAATACATAAATACAGAAACTTAAAATCTCGTAAATACTAGTAATTAGGTGACACAAGTTTATTTTAAGGAAACTTCAGTGGTCTGTTCCTACATCACTGGTAACTGGTTACTGGTAACGCGTTACTTTTGAAAGTAACTAATACTGTAACGCGTTACTTTTAAAAATAAAGTAACTTCGTTACTGTTACCGTATGGTGCGTTACCCGTTCCTTTTTATACTGCCCAACACTGTTCCTTACAATACTCAGTAAAAGAAAATATTTAAGCTAATAACTTGACTTCAGAGGCTTTCTGCCATTACATTCAAGTCGGACTGAGACAAACTTAGAGGAGAAATGTGATGGTATTACATTATTAACATTATTAATGACCAATGCACATTTCTATATGTAACAGAGTTAATAATACTAGTTCAATTCATTTAAAAATTGGGAGAACTCATCATTGGTTGTTGCACTGCTTGCAACCGTGTTCATTATACTCGGGTGCTATGTAATAGGCAGCAGTCTCTTGAAGGCTTGCTCCTCGTAAGCTGCATAGATGATCGCTCCGTCTTATGAGTTTGGATTGTTTTCTGTAAGTCGAGTCAAATATGAGTTATTTGTGATGATATACCGAGAAGTGTGTATAAAAGACTGCTTGTAAACTCAGAACCTCTGTTTATTTCTAACTCTGTGTATTTCATTTAAGCTTGTCATGCATCATCAATGATCTGCTAATCTGTTTGTCCCAGGTATGTGTTTTTCTCCGGGTTTTGTTATGTTCTGTATGTGAAACGTTAGCTGTTAGCGTTAGCACACGTGCGAGAGTATAAAAGAAAGACAGAACAGGAAAAAGCACAACTCTCAAATGGCGTAACACATAGTTAAGGCCATTTAAGAGTTGTGCTTTTTCCTGTTCTGTCTTTCTTTTATACTAAAATATGTAAATTTGAGTAATGAGAATTAAAGAAGAAAAGGTATTGTTTCTCACGAAGCCTCGCTGCTGACTGTCATGCATTGTCAATGATCTGCAATCAAATCAGCCTATGGTCCTTTTTGTCCCAGTGTCTGTCAAGGACAATAAAAGAAGCCTTTGAGTGACCACCCACCCAACTCGCAGTGAGAATTAATCAACCATCACCAGGATCAACACATCAATAGGAACAATAAAGAGAAGTTTAAATGTATCCTTAACAAGGAACAAGTGAAAAGCGATAACAGCTAGTTTACGTTCATGCCCTGTAAAACAATGACTTAACTCCGTCTCCTCATGTTTCCACTGCATATAGATGGAGTTTGACGCCTATGAAAGGTCACCATCAGTAACATCCGAATTAAGTCCACGAACACAAATGTCAACAGCTTTCTTCTTTTGACAATCACAGAACACAGAGAGCACAGAGAGGAAAAGGATGATTCCACTTCATAAAAAAGTGAAAAAATATATCTAATTGTAAAACAGTACTCTTTGCCTTACTTCTTGTTTTTTCAGTATATGATTCATGTAAAAAAAGAAAAAAGATATAAGTGAGTGTAGGAGAGCGAACGGTTCAGGGGAAGGAAGGACAGTGTGTCGGTGACCAATTTTGACAGAACCAGGTTTCTATATTGGATACTTTCACATGCACATGCACACACATCTCTCTCTCTCTCTCTCTCTCTCTCTCTCTCTCTCTCTCTCTCTCTCTCTCTCTCTATCGCTCTCTCTCTTCCCCGAAGCGCCCTTCTCTCGCTCCTCTTATAAAAATGAAACTTGGATATATTTTAGAGTAGTCAATGTGCAGTTTGTGTAGCAGTACATATTTACTGTCCACTGATAATAACTCAACATATAGCCATTATTGGCAACAAAATTGAATACACCCTAAGCGAGACCAGCTGCACGTCATGTAACCATGCAAAGCCACATGTCCTATTCATCATGTTCATGTCTTTGTCTGCTTGACAGGAATATACAAATTCATGTATCTTATATTACAGCAGTTAATATTTACTGGATGCACTGGATGTTCAACATGGCACCTCATGGAAAAGACTCTCTAAGGATTTGAATTGAGAATTAGAATTGTTGCTCTCCATAAAGATGCCGAGGCTATAAGAAGATCAGTTACACCCTGAAACTGAGTTACAGTACAGTGGCCAGGGTCATACAGAGGTTTTCAAAGACGGGTTCCACTCGGAACAGGACTCGCAAGGGTCCATCAAAGAAGTTGGAGGAGTGGTACCTCGGTGGTTAAGGCATTAAACTTTGGATCGGAAGGTCACAGGTTCAAATCCTACCTCCACCAAGCTGCTGATAGTTTCTTGCCTACAGTCAAGCATGGTGGTGGTAGCATAATAGTCTGGGGCTGCAGGGGAGTGGCGGTTCATTGAGGAAAACTTGGATTCCAATATGTACTGTGAAAGTCTGAAGCAAAACATGATGCCCTCCCTTCAGAAACTGGGCCGAAAGGCAGTTTTCCAATATAATAATGAACCCAAACAAACCGCCATGATGACAGCTGCCTTGATGAGGAAGATGAAGCTGAAGGTGATGGAGTGGCCAAGTATGTCTCCAGACCTGAACCCTATTGAGCACCTGTGGGGCATTTTCAAGTGCCATTGACTACTTTAAAATATATCCAAGTATCATTTCTATAGTCTTGTCCTTTGAGAATATATAGTAAAATGGTTGCTGAAATGTGAGGAGTCTACTCACTTTTGTGAGATACTGTAGATTTAGTAAGCTAATAATTCTTTTTAACTACAGTATAAGGTACTATATATATATATATTTACACCTGCTACTGTATAATCAGGAAAATGTTGGTAGATAAACAAATCAGGGCTTTTCCCAGGCTGAAAAAAGTATTGAAACATTTTTTACCTGCAAAAACAAACAAAATGCAATTATTTTTGTGTTCAATGTGATTCATTTATTACTCTTTATTTTGCCATTTTAAGTGTTTATTTTTCTCATAATACCCCAATGATCATGCAGGAATAGATATGCCTCTGTTTCTGTGAACAGCCTTTATTGTGAGATGTTTTGGGGGGGGGTTCAGGGCAGCTTTCTTTAGCAAATGACTAAATCTAGTGTGGTTTGATGCCTCTGGGAATTTCTTTTTTTCCCAGCACAAAATAAAACCTCGGTCCTAAACCCTATCAGACGAACACATTTTTTTCATACTTTTGCCATTTATGAGAACTCCATATATAACTCACAATGACCGACAGGTGTACATCACATTTATACAGAATATAATAGGAATTTCCAGTTTATCCACTGCTTCAACTTCGAGTAAATTCCTCCATTGAGCAACCAGATTATTCCAGTCCATGTGTTATGTCCTACTTATGTAGAAATATATTTGCATCAACCAACAGAATGTTTGAACAGGAGAAAAAAACAAGACAGGACTAATGACTGAAAACATCCAGTCAATTTAAAAGGTCACAGGAGTTCACCGTAGCAATGTTTGAGCTTTTCTCAAGAGGTTAAAAAAAATCTATACATTTGTATAAGAAGAAATGCCTATCTTGAGGAATTAACTTGGGGTAGATTAACATCATTCACCTTCAAAGACACTATTACCAATAATAAAGAACAGTGATGGCTCAGGGGTTAAGTCTTTGGGCTATTGATTATTGGTAGCTGCTTGAGCAAGACTTTTAACCCTCTCTGCTCCAGAGCACTGTATAATGGCTGCGCTTTGAACCTGCGCTTCTTAACAAGCTAGGATACATTATAAAATAGAATTTTACTGTGCTGTAATGCATATGTGAGAATTAGGGACCAGTTTTTCTTCTAAAATCTCTAAAGCGCCATATTCTTTCTCGTATTTGATCTCGAATACTGAGCATTTGTTCATGACCAAAACCACAGCAATATACCATTTTTGCACATGGATGATGTTGCCTTGTTGATAGGAATGGCCAAACTAGCTAAAAACAGGATGACTACAGTAATTCACAGTAAATCATTTTTGCATCTGTGGTGTACAGAAAAACTTCTGAGAGCACACAGCATAATGAGTAAACAGCAGAACACCACATTAGATTAGATTAGATTAGATTAGATTCAACTTTATTGTCATTACACATGTACAAATACAAGGCAACAAAATGCAGTTTGGGTCTAACCACAGTGCAATATCAGCAAGTGCAGGATATACAGTGTTTATATGATTTACATAAGTTAAAAAGAATAGAATTATAGGACTATAAACAGTAATTTACAGATGTATATGTACTATAAATATAATATACAGATGAATATATATGTACTATGAACTGTCAGAAACAGGATGTGAAACCCACAGACTTAGTGTCATCTGGATGACCATAGTGCTGGAAAACGTGACCTGTATGTTGTAACCTGTAAAATAATAATAATATTTTGGCTTAACAAATCAGTGATTACAATTATAACAAATGTCTGCAACAAAAATCTGCAATGGTGAATGGTATAGTACTAGGAGAATTTGGTTTCAGAAGAATTATGTTTCATACCTGGCAAGAACTACAAACAGCAGAGACAAAATCATTTAAAAAAGAAATGTGTGACTTATTTTTTTTATTTTGAACATTTAAAAAAAATGTATCAGAGCAATGAACCAAATTCTCCTAGTACTATACCATTCACCATTGCAGATTTTTGTTGCAGAAATTTTTTAAATAAATTTAATCACATTTGTTAAGCCATGTTTAAGGTCAACATATCATAATTATCTTACAGGTTACAACATACAGGTCACGTTTTCCAGCACTATGGTCATCCAGATGACACTAAGTCTGTGGGTTTCACATCCTGTTTCTGACAGTTCATCATGTGTGCACTGAGGAACTACGGAAGTAAGATTTACTTTCAGGAGCTAACGTCAGCCCAATCACCAAGCAGAAATCCAACTCTATTTATTTCTTGTTTCTTGTTTTTCTCTTTTCTCTATTTGGCAATTGCTTCCAGTAAGTTGCTGGATACTCAATTTTGCAGCTGGGATCATCTTAGGCAGCTAGTTCTCTGGATCTCCTGTCACACTCAAGGGTCACATTTGCAAGTATTTCTATGGCATTTATACATGAATGAACTTACACTTCCAGTACAAATTGATATGTGTTCATGTGAATAAACATCCTGGGATCAACATAGTAGAGCCCTACCCATTAGAGTAGCAGAAGGTACAAGCCTGCTGTCTCTCAGTGAGATATCCACTAAAGCTGGGGTGAGTCATGGACATAAATGATTTTGGGGAAATACAAATCTTTAGGGCACTCATGTGGGATCATCCACAACAGCAGAAGGTGAGTCACCATCTGTGCCCAGTACAGAGCCTTAGCATAAATCAGAGACTTAATTAACAGATAATTTCTCTATTCTTTTATCATACACTGGTTTATAATGTGCACACCTGACCATTACACCAATTAACATATGCTTTTTGTATATTCCATTCCAGATTTAACCCGCTTTCGCTGTTAAAATAACCCCCATGTTTAAAAAAGACTTTACATAAAATGTTGTAGCAGTGGGGTTATAATAATTCCAGTTCATCCCAAGTGTTTATTGTTGTTTAGTGGCATTGCTTTTTAAAGAACTTTTATCTGCACTTGCATCTGCATGCTGCTGTTCCATGACAGACTCTTAAAATAAAATCTTCTTGGAAAGCTATGGTAGGAAAAAAGTCTACTGAGGAAAACTGAATAAAGTCGGGCATGATGATCACTTTTTCCTCACCTGCATCTATGAAATGGGTGAAATATATGTCATATATGTACTGAATACATAATAACAGAAGCAGCACAAGTGTAGCATAAGATCGTAAATCACAAACTAGAAAGGATCGGTATGGTCTACGAACAGGTCCAAATCCAAGAGAACAATCCTTTCAATAGTGTGTACAATCTTT
The DNA here is from genome assembly GCF_946808225.1 of Silurus aristotelis. Classification (NCBI taxonomy): domain Eukaryota; kingdom Metazoa; phylum Chordata; class Actinopteri; order Siluriformes; family Siluridae; genus Silurus; species Silurus aristotelis. The sequence continues at coordinate 9,988,641 of NC_139575.1, forward strand.
TTTATAGTGTGTGTGTGTGTGTGTGTGTGTGTGTGTGTGATCGGGCACATCTGAACTCACTTTGTAGCTGGTTATTGCAGGGAAAGAAAATGAACGAAAAGATGGAAAGTTGTCTGTTTTGGCTGTTGGGTCATCATGGTGGTTGCTGGGATCTAGAGTCTGCAGCTGACTGTGACCTAATAGCATCAAACTCTATTTCAAAATGTTGGGAAAAAAGGTTGCAATAGACTGATGTCCACATATTTCTGTTAGTATCGAGTTCTAATTTCATATGGCTCTATCCATGACAGAATCTCACAGGTTTTCTTAAGCTCTGTATTTTAAATATCCTGTTACTTCCAGAAAAGCATACAAACAAAGCAAAAGGTGGGGACAATTCTAAATTAAAAACTCAAAATAGCAAATGAAGAGCACAGATATCCTAAATAATGCTTAGATATTATGGTTTGCCATTATTTGGTTTAAAAAAAATGTTTTATAGTGGACTTCTATACAACTAACTCCTACTACAGCTACTATACAACTAAACCTGGTTATCTTAAAAGGTTTTGAATGTGCAGATACTCAATTAAAGTGGTTGTAATGTAACAATCATAGACTGTATGGCCTGTAATTATTTTCCTGTATTTGTTAACCAATAGTACAAAGCTAGAGGCCTAGCATCCATAATTATCATAGCTAAACCTCTTGACTACTCTATTGGAGCATATCCTGGTTTCTATTGGTAAGACCCAAAGGCTTGTTAGAACTTTTCCTGTTGTTCTTGTTTTGATGGAGAAGCAAGTGACATGGGTTTCTTTTTACTAAATTCATTATAAACTATTATAAATGATCTTTTTTTTACTCATAAATTTACATGATAATGCATATAAAAGACGTCTCAAACTACTTCAGTCTTTGACAAACCCTGCCATGTTGTTGGCTTGGTCACTATGGTGATTGTGCTGCTTTGAGTCCCATTTGAGTAGAATGGAGTGGAAAGGAAGACAGACCTCATGTGGAGATCACTGAGTTGAACAGCTCAAGAGCCACACATTGAAAACCGGCATCTTTGTCCAGGCAAGCACATAAAGCCATATAAAAAGAGCGAGTTTCTATCTTCAGCACTCAGATTGTGAATTTTTTTTCACACGGAGGGATTACACCATTTTAGACTGCTTCCTGCTGTGAAGACACAAACTGAGAATTTCCTTTCACAGCAATTCTTTTTTCCTCCTTTCTGTTTCGTTTTTTTTTTATATATTTTTTTAAATAAATGTTTAAGGTCTGCATATTTACAAGTAAATTAGGTGTTTTCACATAAAAAAATTGCCCATTTGACTTCAAAATGCCTAGAATTCCTCATGATTTACATCATATATAGTCATTTTACAATGTATCCAGGACACAGATATTGCTTTCAACCAGTTATAAAGCAATTTATTATAACATTCTTTGATTCTAACAATATATGAAGAATCTCTTTTAGATGATTTTCTTCTGACAAAATTCCATAATGGCAAAAGTTTTATACTGATATATAAAAAAACAGTAATAAAGTGACTATGCACAAATTTGCATAAATACTTTAATGTCTATTAGTTTATTTCGAGGAAGATTCGGATTTTTTTTTTTTTACTTTATAAAGTGATTAAAACGTCCAAGTGATATTTACAATATTTAGTATTTTAGCCATTAAAAATATTGGAATCAAAGAAGTCTACTATTAAGGATGTTTTTGTCTTTCTGACTCTAAATCATGGCTCCAGGCCAAGAGGGTTAAAGCAATGCCAGCACCAGAGTATTGCAGAGATCTTTCTCATGTGCCATATTAATAATAAAAAAAAACCTCCATGTTTTGACAAACTGTTATTTCTCTTTCTTTGTTCCTCTCTGCTTGAAATGTCTCGAAAATCACCACATAAATCTCCTTTTGTTTTTCCAGGTCTTCACCACCATGTTGTGTTTTTTTCTTTCCTCCACAGCTCAACTCAAAGGCACGCTCAGTTTCCATGGCAACAGCAATCGTATTGTGCGAGCAATGAAGCGAGGAACATTTGCATTTTTTACCTTAAGCAGTAGCTGTCCACATAAACATATATCAGTTCAATGAGCCTTTAAGCTTAATGGAATAAAGGGATTAAAGACTGACACTCCAGTTCATCATGACACTGATCGTGTTCATGCTGTACATTAACTACACTTGTTCATGTGCCTATATAATGGATGTGAATAGAAACTTGGCAAAAAATAATTGGGCTACGTTAGCACTACTAATGGTTGTAAATGAATTCAGAGGGCGGGAGACTCTGGAAGGGCAAACTGTAGATATTTTCATAACTAATGAGTCAATATACAAGTCATTATGGATATTGTTAAAGTGTGGGATTCAGGCACTTGAGCAGGGAATAAAGCATTAGAAACAAAAGAAGAGATGTGGAGCCAATTGAGTCTCTCTCTTTCTCTCTCTCTATTTCTTTTTCCCTGGTGACCCTGGTAACAGAAATGAAGAGTTGATTCCAAATCCATGTAGTTTGTGAGTAGACTTCAAAACACTGAGGGCCAATGAAATACACTGATGAGGACTCAAAGGCTGTTTAAAAGCCACAAAGCAGAATCCAATTGAACCACAGCCACCAGCCTGTTTTCACACACCTTCACACACTGTGGCATTGTACATGAAAAGCATAATAAAAAATGAAGCGCCATATGTTCATAAAAGTCATAAAAGTCGGTATCTATCATTATTTCAAATAGTAATCTCTAGAATCGATTTAACATTTATCCAATAACATTTTTTTCCATAAGATTTTTTTTTTTACAAAATATAGACCTAGAATTCTATGAATTCACAATGATAATGATATTCTGACATTTCATTGTAAAAACAGTCTGAAGGAAATTGTTTTGCGGAGGAAATGGTTGGAACATGTTATTCTGGTATGAATAAAGGGGAAAGTATACTATATGACCTTTAGCTCTGACTTGCCCATGGTTGTGATCAGCCAATGCACTGTGATTGATGGATATGCTCAAAATTATTCAGTACATTTGTACTAGTCTATTGCTGAAATTAACATATCGCAAGTGTAGTAGACAGAAAGATTATGCATTCTCATGCATTCACATCCAACAATAAATATAACAAATAATAATAATAATAATAATAAGATATAGACCCTTTAAACAATACAGGTTTAACGTATTCTGAACAAAGGTTTAAAAAGTCTTGAACACAGGGGTAATTTATTAAATATTACAGGTTAATTTCTTTAGTTTAATGGTTTGTCTTTCAATAGCTCAAGGTCAGACTAATACCTTTTTCAGTAATTCCAATCCTCCACCCCAATTATCCCCACTCTCTCACTGAGAAGCCTGTCAGCACTCTCCACACTGGTATACTTATTGCCCCCTCACTGCTGCTTCTTTTCTCCTAATAGACCCATTACTGTGGCAACCATATGCAGCACCAGCTCTGTACCATTTCCTTATTTCACAAAGGCATCAATTAGTGATAGTGACATGATGGAGCTTCATTTAAGGCCAAATTCTTTATACCGAAGTTTGCATCAGAGTGCAGGAAAAATGAAGAGCATATCATAGAAGGTGACAAATATAGAGAAGAAATAGGAAAATAAATTAAATAAAATGCCAATGCATGAATACAGGAACATGAACATGCAGAAATATGAGTGCAGGCTGTCTGCAAAGAATTGAGAATAGAGTGAGAGCTTGTGTGGAGCTGGAAAGACTGAGCCAAGAAATTCTGTTACTGTAATTTGTAGTGGAACACACTCTAAGGAGATGAAAAGCTAATCTAAAATCCTGTTGTGTCAGGATACATCATATTATAGCTTTGTAGAGGTGCGATAAACAAATTGATCTCAGGAATTTGGCATGTTATGGTGGTTGCAGTCAGTTTTATGATAAAGATGAAAAGAAATAAAGACGACAGCTTTCAGAACAGCCGGTTCTTGAATCCGCTAAAGAGGGAGAAAAAAGTCTGAACTGACGTACTGGGTTGCAATATTCAGACTTTTAGTAGCTTAGAGATGAACAAGCAAAGATTTTAAATGTGGGATTTGTGCTGTTTTTACTGTATAATATTTGTAGTAACATGTGGTTTGAATAGTCCAGTGTAAAAACTCTTACTTAACACAACATGCCAACAGTTTATAGCTGTTGATGTTCAATATAATCCTAAAACCTGAAAATCTGACTTGATTGGGGACAAAGGGGCTAAAATAAATGTTGCATTAAACCAATATACTTATACAATTGAAAATTTTTTTTTTCTCATTATGATTTCATAATATTTAAAAGTGAAAATGTAATATAAAAAATAAAAAAATATATTTATATAAAATTATATAAAAATATAACTCAGTAATTTGTTTACCAAATGCACAATATTTTTTAAAGTTTTAGTTCGATGAAACAATATTGTACAATGAAAACCAATAAAATTTATTGTTTAATAGAACATAAAGCCTTTTAATAATTAATCAAAGTTCAATTAATAACCCAACCTTATTAATTTCAACTATGTTGAGAAAGCATGAAGAGTGTATAATGAAAGTTCTACATCAGTAGCTTTGTGCCTTAGACTGTATGGATAGTGTATAAGAACGAATTTGGGTTGTTAGTTTTGTTGATATTTGGAGTCAATAGAACAGCGAATAATAACGTACTAGATGTTCAGGCAGGCACAAGTCTGAGGCAGAAGTAAAAAAAAAAAAAGTTGAATAGAGAAATAGTGTACTTCATGGTATAGTGTAAGCAACACATTTTCCCACCC
>NC_139575.1:9998417-10150917 GCF_946808225.1 Silurus aristotelis
ATGACTCAGATGATGAATGTGACCAGCTGAGTAGTTTTTCAGTACAGCCCATGTCTTGGTATCACAATTCACATGACAGCAAAGAAATACACATCCATAAAGGAGCAGGAGTCCCTGATAGGATTTATTCATCATGGGTAAATCTTACTGGGTCTGCACCATTTGTCAGCCATGACTGAGAGCCTGAGCACTTGGGGAAAACATTGCTGCGCACCAAAATTAACTGCAGAAAGGATGCCATTTAAATCTTATCTCTCATACACTTCAGGTTTTCCTGAGCTCAGCAAATTTGATTCAAATTAGTTTTAATAGGCAAATATCAGGCATTCATATTAGTTCTCAGTGGTCTTAATAATATGTATCTATAAATATGTTAAATCAATATAACGATATCAATTAGTGATATGAGGCATGATTGCAAAAAACATTTGTTTGTGCTTGTGTAGTTTGGCAGTATTTTGCAAATTAAGCAGCATGTTGTATTTCATACAATGTGGCAAACATGTAGTGGAGAAGAACCTGCTTGTTGTATTCTTTTTAATATTTCGCATGACAATTCACCTGTCTAAAAGAATTTGTGAAAAGTTTTCTCAATGAAACTGTAAAATGTTTTCTCAGCACTGACATTTTCACTGCTGATCAAACTGTTGTGTCTCCTCTGCCCGGTGTTGGAGAGCAAAGAAAACAATTTGTGTTTAATATGGTGGGCAAAAGTTACCTTCAGTAAAATATAAGCATGTAACATGAGAGTACAAAATAAATACTCAAAATAAATGTAAAAAAATAATGTCATACTATAAATAAATAAATACAGTAATCCTCTGTGTGTGTGTGTATATATATATATATATATATATATATATATATATATATATATATATATATATATATATATATATATATATATATATATACAGTAATCCCCTGCTTTACTGCGGTTCGAATCTCGTGCCCCCGGTTTATCGCAGAATTGCATTTGCCAAATAACTAATTTGTTTGGCTTATTTTCCCGGCCTCTCGCGGATAGCACAATAGACCAAAAAACTTATAGGCAATTGTTTTTATGGAGTTTTATGTTAAAATAATAAAGTATTAATAAAAATATAATTATTAATTATATAATGATGTAAAATGTTACAGTACAGTACTGTATACATGAAATAGCATTTTGGGGGTGGCGTCTGTTTATCACGGTTTTTCGTTTATCGTGGGCGGTTTTGGAACTTAACCACCGCGATAAACGGGACATTACTGTGTATATATACATTATAGTAATTTAATTGAAAACAATCGGGAATACTGCAATCATAAATAAAATGTGCTTGAGCATTGAACTAAAGAAATGTCTTGTGTAGACTAACACATCAGTATTCTGGTGTGTGTTTAATAGTGTTTCAAATGACATTCATTCAGCATGTGCTGCATTGTGTACATTCAGATACGTTATGCCCAGTAAAAGGTGATTTTTCAAGGTGAGGTTTTGCATTGGGTGTCCAATAATTCATGCTTCTTTGAAGAGACTTTTAGTGAGCAAAGGGTATCTTATTCAGCAAAAAAAAAAAAAAGATATATTGATTTCTACTGTCCTTTTCTCATGTCTCTTAAAGGAATAGTTAGTATTCCATGAAAGAAATCAAGGAGGCCCTATCAATTTAGCTCAAGTATTGATTTCTCATCAAAGTAATTTATATTACAAATATAAGATTTGCATATATTTTTTGTTAAGTGCCAGTAACTATGTATAACTGTCAAAACAAGGTCAGGTTTATAAACAGAAAATATATGCAGTGGTCTGGGAAAATCAGTTAAATATTTCTCGGGGAGGAAAAAAATCAGTACTTGACCATTTCATTTTTTCTGCCAATAATGAACAGTTCATAAATACAGAGAAGAGTGTTCATATACTCTTTACAGATGACAGTTGAGTTTTAAAATGGCCTTATAAATAGACATTACAGTAATAAGCAGTGATAAATGGGTTTTGGGCTTAAATACATTTTAATAATCCATTTTGTCATGAAGTGGATAATAAAATGTTCAGAAAAGCATTTTTTACAATCATTGTGTATATAACAGCAAATGTTAACATTTATAGTAAAAAAGGTTTCCCAGGTTGCCATATATGCAGTCTTTTACAGGAACTGTCAAAACAATGTCAGAATGGGGTTTTTAATCTGAAAGTATGGTGAGTTCTACACATTTCTGTGATGAACAGTCAAACTGACCCACCAGCTGCAAACCATCTCCTGAGCTTGCGAGGCTCATAGACACAAAATGTCAAAATGCCTCAACCAACCGACATCTTATAGGATGTTTCGGTTGTCATGGCTAATTAAAGGTAGTTGGTTTAGGATGCATGCCAGACAAAAAAAAAAAACTCTTTGAAGAGATGTGACAGGTGATATGTTTCCTCTGGTCATGAAGTTAAACCATAACCAACAAGGATGTAGTATACACAACTGACTTGGTATTCACCACATGGCTTACATCCGACATTCCTTTTGTCAGAGAACATAAACATTTTGCTGGTGTTGCTTTGGGGAAATGTGACAGTTTTCCACTGTTGCCTGCCTGAGAAAATGATTTGTGTTTGTGTCAGTTACCCACAATGCAACACAGTGGCCTGGTTTAATAACCACAATCCATTTTGTTCACTTGGGTGGCACATGGTGCTGGAATTGAACTCTATAAATTATACTGAATAGATAGATAGATAGATAGATAGACAGACAGACAGACAGACAGACAGACAGACAGACAGACAGACAGACAGACAGACAGACAGACAGATAGATAGATAGATAGATAGATAGATAGATAGATAGATAGATAGATAGATAGATAGATAGATTTTGCTATTATGGCATGGCATCACAGCTTTCAGATATAGTCTAAGAAAAAAAATTTAATAATCACATTTACACCCAGTGAAGATTTTCTAATTTTCCAATTCTACTCTCTTAAATGAACAAGGCCAAAACAACAGAACAGAAATACAATTTAATATGCTAATTGTAATCCCTCTCTTCTCCAAACAACACTCAGTAGGCTAAATATAGCCGAGGGGACTTCACAGATTGGCCAGCCAAGTCTGATATTAAAACGCTAATGAGATTTTTTAACAAATATGAAGAATCAACCCCAAGGATTAAAAACATATATTACCTTGTCTTCATATTCATTTCTAAAAAATGTCTCTAGCATTATTACACATTTATTTTGTATGGTTTTATTGGAACTTTTCTTCCATTTCTTTCCCTTTATGCCATTTTTTCTTTCCATGTTGCTTGCTTTCTATATACAGTATTTATCTTTCTCTGGCATTTTCATTACATTTTATATCTGCCTCCTATTTCTTTTTGTTTATATTCTGACATCATTCCGTGGAATTTCTTGCCACACATATTTCTCTTCCTTATAAATGGATATAGCTTTCGTTCTACTGTTTTCCTTTCTATAGATTCCATTCTTCAATTCCTTTCTTCTTTCCCTTACATTTTTGCTGTTCTAGGTTCCCTACTTTCCTCTCTTTTTCCTCCTTTCATTTGTTTGCCGATCCTTTTAGTTTCTTCCTTCCTCCTTTATGTCCTGTTCTCTATCTGCCCTGTGGGGGATATTTTATAGCTCATACTGGGCAGTCAATAAACTGTTGTGTTGGCAGGTTGGATGGTTATGCCTCATTGCCTCTGCAAAGTCATTTGGACTGTACCACCACTCTCCGGAGGGTTAAGATTGGCTGCTTCATTTAGTCTTGTTTACTTGGGGTGATAAGTTGTTGGACAGGGTCCTTGTAAGGAGCAATTTTCGAATGCTGAACCTGAGCCTGATTTGCCATGTGTTCAGATGAACGTCACTTAAATCATGCCTTAATAGTGTAATGAATTACAAAAAAATAGTAAACAACTTTTTTCTGTGTGAGTTTAGCTTTTCAAGTTGAGAGAAGAAAATTATCTGCCATAGCTTTTGTTAATAAGATGTACAATGGTCAATCTGCTTGTGAATGTTTATGGACTGGAGAGAGCGTTTAATGAGGCATGTGCACTCAGTGACTGTGATCGCTTGGCGCATGCAAACATACTCACAGTTTGCCTTGGGTCCAGAGCTGTATGAAAACAGAATCACACATATGCAGATCTTTAATTCCTCTGCAATTTTAATGTTTTGGATCAGTATTGTTCAGTTGTTGTTTATCTTTGTATTAATCTGTAGATCTCCTAGCGCTCTTTATCCTGACTTCACAAGTGGCAAAGCCAGTGAAAAAGTGACAGGCAACTGTTTATTTTCTGGTGACAGTGGCAAGTGACACAGTGACAGGCTGTTAAACAACATTTGGTTTGAGATTTTTTTTTTACTAGTATGCAAATGAGGTATGACGATTTTAAATGACAAATTCAGACAATTGGATTTAGTGAATTTCCCAAACTCTCTGTTATGGGTTCTTCCACAAAATTATTACTTTCCCACCTTTAATTGTGTAAAAGATTGTAGGAATCATTGCTTGCATGGTCTTGATTCATTCTTAGTCTACAAATGTAAATAAATAAACAAATAGCACAGTGACGTTAATGAATTTAGTAGTAGAGAGTTCATGCATTTTGATTAATACAATCAGAAATAGTAAAAATATTGCAGCAAAATAAAGGTGTAAATAACATTTTTAGGGCGAAAAAACATAATACAATTATTAAGTGTGGCTCTTTTAAATGCAAACCTAGTTTAAAATTATTACCAGAGGAATCATTCATGCTGGTTTTGAGTTTTCATTTCACAACACGATGCACGGTGTAAAGCGACAAATATTTGCTTTCCTATTGTTCTTGGTCTCTTGGACTTTAATGGCAGTCTGAAAGGATATTAGTGTATGTGCATGAAATAGACAAAGTCTCAGCTATGCTCATACACACACACACACACACACACACACGCACACACACACACACACACACACACACACACACACACACACACACACACACACACACACACACACACACACACACACACACACACAGACTCACACCCACATATAAACAGTATGTGGCATAGCTGGGGGAGTTTGTGAGTCAGCTTCATTCCACCCACTAATTACACCAAGAGCCATGCTGCAGCTGCTGTTATATTCTCACCCCTCTGTTTCTCTACATCCCTAAGTCCATTTGTTTATTTACTCAGTACTTTATCTCTTCATCACTTTCACCCCACCATTCATCTCCACCAACATCTATCCATCTTTTCCTCACTATTGTTCATGGAAAACCCAACCTCCTTCTCTTTTTCTACAAAACTGGTGTCTGTGCAAAATGAGATTAAATCTTTAATTATCTGCAAGCGGCCGGCATGCAGTCATCTGGGTTGTATCAGCACAGCTACAATCTACCAAGCAACATCGTGATATTGGCCTCTGTAGTTAAAAAAAAAAAACGGGTCATGGTTGGATGCAGTGAATAAGTAAAAGAAATACCTGTAGTGATAATGGCATTCTATATATAGAAAGGGGGTCATTGAACTGTTCTGGAAAAATGTCAGAATATATGAATGCTTAGTGTTTGACTGCTATGAGATCATTCCTGCACTCCCACATCCAGCTATAGTTTTTGCTGCCTGATGATTTTGTAACATTATTAAAGTTAGTACACCCACTGCCTCTGAAACACCAGGCGTGTACAAGACCGCCAAAATTTTGTCTGTTTTAGAATGTAATCAGCGCTCAATGTAATGAACAATGCTACATATACATATACGTATATTATGAAGACCGTTTTTAAACAAATAAGGCATCATTAATATTTTAAAGTGCATTTAAGTGTGCACACTTTTATATATTATATAAATTACACAGGAAATTACTTCAGAAATAAAAGACCAAAAATGTATTTAAAAGCTAATATTTTCTGTATATTTAGAATGAAAACACCGCACTGCTGAATACTCAGAGTTCATTGGGGAGAAGGTGATGATTTGTTTTCTCAAGCAGACACTCTGACAATATTCTGCTGCCAGGCAAATCACCAGTCTATCTAAAAGCTAGTCATTGTTTTAAGGACACTCTGCTAAATCTATCTGTATAAATGTTGCTAATTTAGACAATTTGGAAGTGGAAGCTCAGAGACATTGCGCTACTAAAGCTATTATCTTCAATGGACTTCTGTTCAGAAGGTAGTGACTGCAAATCCAAGCAACAAAATGCTGATACTGCTGGACCTTTGAGCAAGGCCCTTAACCAAAGAAGTTAAATGTAAATTTGTAAAATGACTTTGTCAGTGCATTGATAAAGTCAGTATAAAGTCTTCCTAGGAGTTTGCACTTTTAAGTTTGTTTGTAACATTGTAAACTGTGTTTATAAATTTAATAATGTGAGTGTTAAGAGGAACAAACTTTTTTTTTGTTGCATTATCTTTTATATTATCTTTCTTTTCTATTAAACTAATGTATCTCCCTTGTTCATGTGAAAAATTGCAAGAACATTTACATACTAGTTCTTGACAACATGGAAATCTGATTACACACAGTTTGGCATCATAAGGTTCAATCTCACTATAGGTGGTGTAATGGTGTTTATTAAACACCAAAGACTGCTCAAGTACATTATATGCAAATTAGTAAAATAACAATAACCATATTGTAGGTAGTTGATTCAGTGGTATTGTCAAATATTTTGTTCAATTGTTCCTTTATGAACTGAAATCATTATGTATCACAAGGAAGCTTGAGGTTCACATTCCTACTAGTAGAATTTGAGAAGATTTTAAAATATTTAAATCATAGATGTAAAAAGAATTGTTCAAAATGTAAACCTTTTTTGTCTGTGATCATTTGAAATGCTTAGGAAATATATGTTAGGTGGCTAATAATAATAAAAAATAATATGATATTAATAATAATCATTTGAATAGGTAGGTTTGCATTTTACATAACAAACAAGCATTAACATAAATACATTGCTAAGTCTTTTCTTTTCTTTCTTTTTTACATTTCAGATACCAAGATGATTTAAAAGACCACAACAATATACCTGTGAACGTGTTTGGCATCCTCACTACGCTGGTCTTCGGTGCAGCATTTGATCTGAAGTTTTTCACAAAACCATCTTTGAATAAAATGGCTGCCCGTGCGAAAAACTGCTTGTACCTGCTCTTAGGATGTTCACTACTTCCTATGGTAAGCCGTGTATGCATTTACATATAAAATAATCGATATCTATACCATAAAAGACAGGGGCACTTGTTTAGCATCATGTAAGACCTCCTGTGTTATGAAATCTTGTGTTATGATGCAAAAAGTATAGTGATAGAGGGAAGAATTTCTTTTTTCTAGAGAAAAGACTAAGAAAGATACTTGCAGTGAATGCAGTGTCACCAATCAAGCAGTCCTGATCACACACTTCAGACGTTTTGCTTCTGGCAGCATATGCCTTGTTCTGTGTAATTCTACTCTCATGTACACACTATCCTCTTCAACACAAGAAGCATAGCTCTGTCACTGTTTACATGAAGACCCATTCGTTCTCCTTCTGCTTCTGTCCTGAGAAGCAAATGTCCACAGGCACATTTACGTCACACACAGTTTGGCACCAAATGAGGTTCTGGCATCCAGTGAGTACTGGCAACTGATGGGCCAAATGTAAACTGACCGGGAGCCAGCACAGATCTGCCTGACTGAGTGCTCCAAGCAATCAAGGTTATACCATTCTTGCACATGGCTGTGTAGTTTTATACTAAGTAATTCCACCATGTACTTTTCTACACAAGTGTGTTAATTTAGTCAAATATATAATGGTGATAGTCTCTGAAACAATTGCAGTCCTGACCAAGACGAGCATGTAACTCATGGTAGTGATTGAATGATACAGAAAATTGCAAACACAGTATGACCAAATTACACAAATCATCCATTTCTAGAACATTTCTTATGTTTATGTGGCAATTACATGGCATTTAGACAGACTGTATAGGTAATATAACGATTTAAAACACCTCAATTAGGTTAACTGCGTAATCACCATACCTAGTAATAATTGCTGTATACACCGTATATTGCACAAGTACATTATATGGAAGTAAGTTAAATGACAATAAACCTACTGTATAAATACTGGTCAATACTGAAAAAAAAATATATAAAGTACCAGTCAAAAGTTTGGACACGCCTTCTTCTTCAGTGGTTTTCTTTATTTTATTTTTTATTATTTTCAACATTGAACATCAATACAGTACCTAACGCATCCAAACTTTGAAAGAACATATAGGGAATTATGTAGTAAGCAAAAGGTTTTAAACAACCCAGAATATGTATAATATTTTGGATTGTCAAAAGCAGCTACATTAAGCTTTGATGACAGCTTGGCAAACTCATGGCATTCTCTCATCAGATTTGCGAGGTAGTCGCCTGGAATGGTTTTCAGTTCACATGTGCGCCTTGTCAAAAGCTCATTTGTGACATTTCTTGCCTTCTTAATATGCTTTAGACCATCAGTTGTCTTGTGCAGGGGAAAAGGTGAGTACAAGGTCACTAGTCTTAAAAGTGCTAATTACATAACAAATCCAAATGCAGTCTCCAGAGCTATGATAAAAAAAAACAATAATAAAGGAATAACAAGAGCTACCTCTGCTGCAGAGAATAAAAAGTCCAGGTAGACTTTTTGTGCAGTTAAATGAGCATGCACCCACTTAGGTTTTTCTCTTTGTCATCAAGGGTACCTGATGTGATCCTACTCTTTTGTAGCATATTGGTGTCAAGTTTTGGCACATTTTGGGATCTTCTCTGGTTGTAAATAGTGGTTATTTGAGCTTTTTTGTCATTTGTCACTTAAATGACATTTTTCCCATATCTGATTCATATTTTTGCATTTTATGCATTCTGTTTCACACTTTGTATTAAAACTACTGCTCCTTAATCATACATACATTCTGGATGCTTTATATGAATATCTATATATACAGTACAGATACATATAAATATCTTGTCTTGGTATTTTCTCAGCCTCTCTCTCACACACACACACACACACACACACACACACACACACACACACACACACACACACACACACACACACACACACACACACACACACACTGGGTGACAGGCAGACTATAAATTGAATCCAGTAAGCACCTTGCCTCCGAGTCAGCACTTCAGCTGTTATGGTGAGAATGCCATAAATAATATTGGACTCACTTCCACCTGGAGCATAGCCAAATAATAAAAGTGTTTACATAGTAAATTATTGGGTATTTTTAGCTGTTTATATTATGCTTTATTGAGTATCATTAAATTAATACTGGTTGGACATTTTAAAGCTCTGTTTTATTTTGTGAACTTTAAATATCTATTGTAGATCTTCAGCTACTATTGAGCTTCAGACCTTATTGATGCATAAATATGCTTATATGCTTTGGAGTATCAATATCAATATTAATATCAACATCAAAAATATTTTTTAAGCATTGCTTTAACATGTGCGCCCCACTGTCGCACATTAATCCTGCACTGTATTATAAATAGGATGCTTTTCCATATTACTAACAAAACCATTTACACTCATGATACTATGTTAAAGTAATTGTAGCCATTTCCTACAGATGAACAGCAAAAAAAAACCAAATCACTGGCAGACAACATACTATATACATGGGAAATTGTGGCTGATTATATACAAACCCGATTCCAAAAATGTTGGGACACTGTACAAATTGTGAATTCAAAAGGAATGCAATAATTTACAAATCTCATAAACTTATTTTATTCACAATAGAATAAAGATAAAATATCAAATGTTGAAAGTGAGACATTTTGAAATATTGGCTCATTTTGGATTTCATGAGAGCTACACATTCCAAAAAAGTTGGCACAGATAGCAATAAGAGGCCGGAAAAGTTAAATGTACATATAAGGAACAGCTGGAGTACCAATTTGCAATTTATTAGGTCAATTGGCAACGCGACTGGGTATAAAAAAAGAGTCTCTCAGTGTGGCAGTGTTTCTCAGAAGTCAAGATGGGCAGAGGATCACCAATTCCCCCAATGCTGCAGCTAAAAATAGTGGAGCAATATCAGAAAGGAGTTTCTCAGAGAAAAATTGCAAAGAGTTTGAAGTTATCATCATCTACAGTGCATAATATCATCCAAAAATTCAGAGGATCTGGAACAATCTCTGTGTGTAAGTGTCAAGGCCGGAAAACCATACTGGATGCCTGTGATCTTTGGGCCCTTCGACGGCACTGCATCACATACAGGAATGCTACTGTAATGGAAATCACAACATGGACTCAGAAATACTTTCAGAAGACATTGTCGCTGAACACAATCCACCGTGCAATTCGCTGTTGCCGGCTAAAACTATATGGGTCAAAAAAAGAAGCCATATCTAAACATGATCCAGAAGAGCAGGTGTTTTCTCTGGACCAAAGTGGCAAAGTGGAAAACTGTTCTGTGGTCAGAAGAATCAAAATGTAAAGTTCTCTTTGGTAAACTGGGACGCCATGTCATCCGGACTAAAGAGGATAAGGACAACCCAAGTTGTTATCAGTGCTCAGTTCAGAATCCTGCATCTCTGATGGTATAGGGTTGCATGAGTGCGTGTGGCATGGGCAGCTTACACATCTGGAAAGGCACAATCAATGCTGAAAGGTATATCCAAGTTCTAGAACAACATATGCTCCCATCCAGACATCGTCTCTTTCAGGGAAGACCTTGCATTTTCTAACATGACAATGCCAGACCACATACTGCATCAATTACAACATCATGGCTGCGTAGAAGAATAATCCAGGTACTGAAATGGCCAGCCTGCAGTCCAGATCTTTCACCCATAGAAAACATTTGCTGCATCATAAAGAGGAAGATGCGACAAAGAAGACCTAAGACAGTTGAGCAACTAGAAGCCTGTATTAGACAAGAATGGGACAACATTCCTATTCCTAAACTTGAGCAACTTGTCTCCTCAGTCCCCAGACGTTTGCAGACTGTTATAAAAAGAAGAGGGGACGCCACACAGGGGTAAACATGGCCTTGTCCCAACTTTTTTGAGATGTGTTGATACAATGAAATTTAAAATCTGCTTATTTTTCCCTAAAAATGATACATTTTCTTAGTTTAAACATTCGATATGTCATCTATGTTGTATTCTGAATAAAATATTGAAACTTCCACATCATTGCATTCTGTTTTTATTCACAATTTGTACAGTGTTCCAACTTTTTTGGAATCGGGTTTGTATATTTCTCTCTAGTACTTTTTTCTATCAAGTGGTGATAGTGATGTTTAGACCCTATTGCACCTGTTGGTCAACCACTAGTTCTGTATAAATAATAGGAAAATAAATAAATAAAAACCTAGACATGATGGTTGGTGGTTGCAGCTTG
Organism: Silurus aristotelis; assembly: GCF_946808225.1. Taxonomy (NCBI): domain Eukaryota; kingdom Metazoa; phylum Chordata; class Actinopteri; order Siluriformes; family Siluridae; genus Silurus; species Silurus aristotelis. The sequence goes on from NC_139575.1 coordinate 10,009,780, forward strand.
CACAGTTTGCATATATACATCAACCTTATATGACCAAGGCTATCAGTGAGAAATTTATTATGGTCAATCAGAAGTTTTTAGAAAATAGATAGTTAACATTAAGATAGAATAATCCATATTCAGGAATTGTTAATCTTTGATTGTGAATGAGACAACGGGTCGAAACCTGGAAGTATCTTACCCAGTCACAATATTAAAATGTAATTAAAAAAAAATAAAAAAATAAAAATTATAAAGACTATTTACGGTACCTCACTCCAAAATGCACTAAGGCACATTGTCCCACCTCCTGAGGTTGTTTAAGCATTGTGTTATACTGCATACATGCTTCTTGCTAGTTGGCAGGTGTGAAAGAGATGCAGTTGAAGTTGTGAAAGGTTGTCTATTATTCAAAGGATTTCATGGTCAGGTCTTTTAAAAGCATTTGACACTATAATAGAATGGCAAAAGTCAAGCAGTTAGACCAGCACTGACCATTGCATCCAGAAGAGGACAGAGATGAATTCTGAATTCAAATTTCATTCTGAATTCAAATTTCAAACCTTAAACTCAGAGAACTGAAACTTTGCGGTAGGACTGTTACCCAGACAGATCAAAATGATCAAATGACACTTGAAAGACAGGATCTGAATAGTTGAACTGGCTAATTTTATACACGTACACATAATAGCTTTATTTTATATGCTGGTTTTGTATCTCAAAATACAATCTGATTCCATGTTACCTAAAATTTAACTCAATACTTTAGTATAGTTATTTGAGTGCTTACCTAGTTTCTAGATTTGTTAGAATTGCAACATGAAACAATAAAATGCTCAATAACTCAGTTTAATAACAAAGAGACAGACTAATCAAAACACATAACAGCTAAATACATTTATGTTATAAATCAATAATAAATCTAGGGTGGAAAAAGGACTAAACAGAGGTACTGAACAAGCCTATTCACAGTAAATTGTAAAAGTAAATGCATATCATGAATGAAAAATTGAGCATCACTTAATCACTGAATGATGGATAAATGCATGTAAATGACAATTTTGTTGACGTCATCTTGATTAAAGTTCCCCATTAGTACTGCATGTTTTCATAGCATCCAATTAAAAAATGTCATAAATGTACTAAATCCTTGAATAATGTTTCCCTTGCAGATCTTAAGTATGCACCCAGACTGTGTCAATCAACTAGAAAAAGAAAGATGTATGGAGAGGATGGCCTTAGATGACCCTGGCAGTGACCCTGAAAATGGTAAGTGGTGTTTGTTTGTAATTGTGGCTGGATGGATGGTTCATTATCCACAGTATGGGGAGTGGGAGCTCAGTGGTAAGGCACCGGGTTACTGATTGGAAGGTCGGGGGATCAAGCCCTGGTATCGCCAAACTGCCATTCTTGGGTCCTTCAGCAAGGCCCTTAACCCTTTGTGCTCCAGGGGCAATGTATCATGGCTGACCTGCGTTCTGACCCAAGCTTCCGAACAAGTTGGGATATGCGAAGAATAGAATTTCACTGTGCTGTAATGTATATATGACAAATAAGGGCTATTCTATTCTAGTATGTGATGATAATAATGTGAAAGCTAGAGACATGATATTAATTCGCTTGTATTTCATTTAGTAATAACACCTGTACACCTGCTCATTTATCCCACCAGCCAATCCTGTTACAGGAGCAGAATGCATAAAATCATTTAGAAACGGGTCAAGAGCTTCAGTTACTCTTCATATTTAACATGAGAATGAATAAAAAATGGGATCTCTGAGACTTTTACTGTGGCATGGTTGTTAGTGCCAGATGGGCTGGTTTAAGTATTTTAGAAACTGTTGATCTCCTGAGATTTTCACACGCCACAGTCTCTAGAGTTTACACAAATGGTGTAATAAAAAAAAAAAAAAGAAAGAAGTAAAAAAAACACTAAGTGAGCCACAGTTCCGTCTGTGCAAACAGAGGAAAAGGTTGGACAAGTTTAATAAATGATATAGAAACTCATATAGCATCTTAGCATGCACAAAACATTGACGCTTGGATGAGCTGTAACTGCAGAAGACCTTATCAGGTTTCACTTCTCCACTTCTAAACACAGGTTTACAGAAAGTGAAAAAAAATTAAGATTAAAATAAAATCACACGGTCAGCACGATTTAATGCATTGTGCTGGATTGGATATCTGCATAAATGAGCAGGTGTTCCTAAGTCAGAATTTCAAATGACTATAAACACCTTTTCAGCTCGAAGTCCTCCTGGTGAAATAGAATGTGTAGAGTTTGATAGAGTCATTGATATAGCCTTCTGAATCTAGAGCAAATCTGGTGTTTACTTCCATGAGCCTTTTCTAAATAAATGCATATAATGCACATGTGTGTGTTAGAATATGATAATGGAGTTCTAGGAGCTGTTTAAGATGCACAATTGTGCTTTGTTGCTAGCTACACATTTGTGTCTTGTGTAATTAACCCAGCTTTGGAGATAGAAAGCAGGATTTGCGAAATCAGAGTTAATGCCATTTGGGACTGACTAAATGTTCCCATGGCTTCCAGGAAGCGCATGTTACTCAAACACCCCCATGCACACCTTTGTACAACTTAGCTGCTATATAAATGTTATTTTTATGCTGTTTTATTTATTCATAAAATGGTTTTCTAAATTTGTAGCATGTAATGGTGTTAAATTGACGCCAAATAAATGGACAATAAACTTCCTCATAATATGATGCTTCACAGGCAAGACACAGATCACACTCTGAAAATAGGAGACACTTATAGTCATATAGGGAAAAGAAAATAATATGGTTCTATTCACAAACTGAGAAGCTGAAGAGATATTGATTTATATTGAACCAGAAAACCAGATATGACAGTTGTTGATTGACATGCCACGATATCTCAGTTACGCTATCTGAATGGAAGTCTGCTGAATGTTTGGTAGATCCAAATGGGAATTTTCAGCTGCCCTAGACAGAAATAAACACATTTATTAGTTTATGCAGTAAGTAAACATTCACTTAATTAAAACTGAAATAGCATGATTTAATGTGCAGTTGATTGTAAATGCATGTACGGAAAAGATATCAGGGAGATGTTACAGAGAAATATAAATCATTTAGTGACCTGAGATTGTATGAGCTAAAAAGAGAAACGCAGAATGTGGTGATGTGTACAATTTAGATCTTTATCATTATTTAAGTGGGAGGAACTGCCTGATGAGTGATGTTCCATCATGTCAATCACAAGGAAAATGCTTGATACATGAAATTTTCTGTTTAGTGATGGTGATTGTTCAGAAAGATTGGTTTCTTGTGATAATGCTATTCTTGGGTATAAGGACAGAGACTTATACTCAGCAGTTTCGAATTTCCGAGTCTGTTTGGTCAGAAGGTGTTATTTCCCTTTCCAAAAGAGTAGTTTTAGCTCCAATTCAAGTTAACACCAATTTAGTCTTTTAAATGCTTTATTATTTCACGGTGGACACAATGCATGATTAACATTTTTGTAATTGGACTCAATTGTCAGTGCTTAGTAACAGTCAGAGGTGAATTAATTCCTTTTTTTCTGCAAAATTACCTGCATTTGTCTTATTGTTATTATTATTATTATTATTATTATTATTATTATTATTAGTAGTAGTATTTTTTATTTTTTTTAACTTTTTTTTCCCTGCACATAGGGTTAAGGGTGATCCTGGGGCTTGAACCCCCAAACTGCCTAACAGTAACCCAGAGCCTTAACCACTTCTGCTTCTTCTTTCGGTTTCTCCCATTAGGGGGCACCACAGCGGATCATCCGTCTCCATACCCCCATGTCTTCTACATCTGCCTCTTTCTAACCCAACTACCTGCATGTCTTCCTTCACCACATCCATAAACATCCTCCTTGGTCTTCCTCTTTTCCTCCTTCCTGGCGGCTCCATCCTCAGCATTCTCCTACCGATATACCCCATGTCCCTCCTCTGCACATGTCCAAACCATCTCAATCTCACCTCCCTCGCTTTGTCTCCAAAACGTCCTACATGCGCCGTCCCTCTAATAAACACGTTTTCAATCCTGTCCCTCCTCGTCACTCCCAACGAAAACCTCAACATCTTCAGCTCTGCTACCTCCAGCTCCACCTCCTGTCTTTTATTCAATGCCACTGTCTCTAAACCATACAACATCTCAGGTCTCACCACAGTCCTATAACCACTGATCTACCAATAGTGAGACAAAGTAGAAAGCCGGGTAGTTTATAGCTGTTTTCTAAAGAAAATTCAATAAGAAAAAATAAATGCATTTTAATTTTATGAAATACAAATGTAATATTTGGAAAATGACTGTGGTATGAGAGAAATAAAGCACTTTAGCACATGCTCGTATCTAAAAATAAAATGCGGTGTAACCTTTTTTCTTTCTATGGATTCTTTTCTTATAACAGACATTAATAATTATATGTACAACAGCCCTTAAAGGTAAATAATGAATTTGTGTAAATTAAAGGAAAAGGAAAGAACTGTGGACAGTTCAGCATAGTCATTAGAGCTGTATAAGTCAAAGAAATATCTATTGTAAATTGTAATGACATTTTAAACAAATAACAGTTTTTTACTTTGTAATTCCTTTCCTTTCCTTTCCTTTCCTTTCCTTTCCTTTCCTTTCCTTTCCTTTCCTTTCCTTTCCTTTCCTTTCCTTTATTTCCCTTTCCTTTCCTTTCCTTTCCTTTCCTTTCCTTTCCTTTCCTTTCCTTTCCTTTCCTTTCCTTTCCTTTCCTTTATTTCCCTTTCCTTTCCTTTCCTTTCCTTTCCTTTCCTTTCCTTTCCTTTATTTTCCTTTCCTTTCCTTTCCTTTCCTTTCCTTTCCTTTCCTTTCCTTTCCTTTCCTTTCCTTTCCTTTCCTTTCCTTTCCTTTATTTTCCTTTCCTTTCCTTTCCTTTCCTTTCCTTTCCTTTCCTTTCCTTTCCTTTCCCTTATTTTACACTTATTCACTATTTACCTTCAAAAGCTGTTGTACAGATAATTATTAATCTGTTATTAGAAAATAATCCATGGCAAGAAACAAATATTATTTTCAAATACGAGCATGTGCTAAAGTGTTTTCACGTTTTCACACCACTGTCGTTTTATTATCATTATTGCTGAATGGCGAGAAAATGACAGGAATAACTTACTCCTGTTATCTAGGAAGCAATCGATAAAACAGGATAGTTAAAACCTCTTTGTGGTCTCATTGAGTGTCTTGGTTGTTGACACAGAGATCTTGGCAAGCAGTAAAGTAATTGTGATACGAGCACATTGTGATACTCAATGACTGTGAGTAATGCAGCTGGAGAAATTTTCACTTGTTGGTGTGAATTGAAAATCGACACACCTTTGTGTCTTTGTGTTTGTTCCTCTCTGCTTTTCTCTTTTTCTTCTGTGGTGCAAAATCGTATCTATTGAAAGATAAGAGAGTTGAGGTACGCATCCTAGGATATATTCCATACCTGATAGATGTTTATTAAGGTTTGTGTTTGATGGGAAAAAATGTTCTGTCACAAAGCCTAAATAGGTATTAAATGCTGACAGATAGGGCAAAAAATTTGTCACTTATCCATAGTTCTCTTTCAAAATTAGGGAAGTCTGTCAAGCAGCATAACTACATTTAACCAGACCTGGTGCCCCAGACACGCCAATATGCTTCCGTACCTACGCTCCTGTTTACCTAAAGCAGCTGACATGTAAATGATCAGTGGGAAGCTTTTAAATAAACAAAAAAATTATAAAATGTATTAACCAGGATGTAATGATTTTTTTTATGAATAATACACATATTTTCCCAGCAACAAGGTATTACCCCCTGCAGAAACACCACTCACTGGATGTGTTTTCAGTCTCATGCCATTCTGTAGAACTACTAATGAGCAGCACCTATTAAAATACCATTCTGTCAGACACCAAAAAAATATCATGGTTGCCAAATAAATCGCAGTCCCAGTTTTCATGTGTGATTTGAACATTAACAAACCTCTGGACCTGTATCTGTAAAAAAAAACTATGCATTGTGTTGCTGCCATGATTGGTTGAATAGTTGATAAGATGAGGCTAGAAGTAAAGCTGTTCCTATTCAACGGAACAGCGCTTTTTTTTTGTCTTTCATATTTCTGATTTCTGATCCACTATCAATTCTCCTCAGACTTGGTGTCACAAATCACACGTTTCTATTTGTCTGTCTATATTTAGCAGTGATGAGTATGTTTCTTTCACCTCCAGTGTGTCGCTGGATGTGGGACAATCTGACATGCTGGCAGCCAGCGAAAATTGGTGATATGGTGTGGATGCCCTGCCCTGAGCTCTTTGAGGTCATGAATGAAGAATTTGATGGTATGGGACAGTTTTTAATTGCATCATTCTAGTAAAACGGCCAATTGACCTTTGGTAACTGTTAAGAGTGTTATGTTTTGGCAGAGTTTGGAAAAGTGAGCCGTAACTGTACTGAGGATGGCTGGTCAGAGATCGACCCTCATTATGTGGATGTGTGTATTTTTGATTACAATAGGACAAGTTTTATGGTAAGTCTTTGAGCAAACACAGTTCTGCTTTTATTACAGTATAATGACTGTTGTTTAAACTCACAGACCAAACAGAATGAAACAGAAGAATAATAAACAGCAACCTAACAAAGAACCTTTGTAGAACTTACTTAATGCTTGCGCTTAGATTTAAATTGAAGACTAAATTGAATGCAGATTTGGCACATTGTGGGCAGATTTGCTGGAGAAAACACTCAACCAATGTTTGCATGAACTGTAAATCATAAACATGTGCTTATCTTTAAGTTAAATTTTGACTTGTTAAAGATTTTGACCTGATTAAAGTAATCGTACAAGTTTAATAATTCACTGATTATGAAATAAATTTCAAGATTCGCTGGTACATATTCCTTGTTTAGATTGTGGCATGCTAGTGCACTTAAAATGAAACCAAAAATGCTTTTTATGATATAAAGTGATATAGTCACTTAATTATAAGCATTAAAGACATCGCTGCTTAATGAAAATAGTGCATGGTTTGGGTGTGATGCAGGACCCAAAACACATTCATTTATTAGTTTGCAAACCCTTTTTAGGTTCATTGTTAAATGTAATGTTATGGAATGTCTGGGTGTTAGATCCTGTTCCTGTTTAAATAGCTTTAAAACCAGTCCTTCCTTATCAGCCTCTCTTTCTCTCGATCTCTTTTTTTCTCACTTTAAAAAAAGGCATGAGAAATGGAAACCTGCAAATGTCTTTTTCATGAACACTTTCCTCTTCTGGGAATTTCGCAAAGCACTGTACGAAGCGTTTACTACAGTGGCATCTTCTATTAATATTAAATAAATGCCTTCTAACAGACACAATATCACCGATTATAGGTTTTACAACACGTTTGTAAAATCTATTTGTTAATAGTCTGTTTCAAATGATGTGTATCGTGTGCTGTACTAGTTTGTTTGTTACCATACAAAATAATATTCATGTAACAGCCGGAGCTACTGACTATTGACTGGTGCGGATATATGAAAACAGTGCACACTTTAGTTTAGCTTTTAACTCCACTGTGTTATTAGATAGAATATAATCAAATAAATTGATATTGTGGTTTGCAATGAGGTATTATTTGTGCACTTTATGTGCAATTTCTATGTTGTACGTTCTGTGGGAAAGAAACCATATGTGTTATATTTACCACCATGATTTCCCCTCCTAAAAGTGATTTTTTTACATAGTATTAATTAGGCTTAAGCTACTGTAGCTATTTCATATTACTAGTTATATTCCTTGATTTAATGATTATACATATTCAGGGTCCCTGGTGGTCTAGTGGTTAGGATGCGGCGCTCTCACCGCTGCGGCCCGGGTTCGATCCCCGGTCAGGGAACCAACCCCAGCCACTCTTAGTGCCGGTCCCAAGCCCGGATAAATGGCGAGGGTTGCGTTAGGATGGGCATCCAGCGTAAAAACATGTGCCAAATCAAACTTGCGGATGATCCGCTGTGGCAACCCCTAATGGGAGAAGCCGAAAGGAAGAGAAAAAAATCATATTGCAACTATGATCAAATTGTGCCCTAATCTAATTCATGCCCACCTTATTTGTTGAGAGTTTAACCACTTAAACATGATCCATTCTTCTAGAAAATTGGCATTACATTACTTTAAAAATGTCACCCCACTTTATTAAAATGTATTTAAATTAAATTAATGTATTTCTAATTTGCCCCCCAATTTTTTTTTTTTAAACCATACACCAACCCTTAGTCTCTAAAATAAATGTCCTATTAGAAAGATACTCTTGTTCTTATGAAAGTACCACCAATAAAAAAAAAAATTGAATCTAGTGTAACCTCACCTGTATACATTTCTCTGTATTTCTACCCAGAATTGAACTCATTTTGTATTTCTACACAGAATTTGAGTTTGTCCTTGTAATGTGCCTTTGAATGGTCTTCCCTTCAGGACAAGTACTATGTGTCTGTGAAAGCTCTGTACACAGTGGGCTACAGCACGTCTCTTGTGTCTCTCACCACTGCCATGGTGATCCTCTGCTGGTTCAGGTGAGAGATCAATAAAGCATCCTGTTAATACAACAATAAAATGGTACTGTGTGTAATATTATTGCTACTACTACTGTTCCTTCACCTTCTATATGATATATAATATAGTATAACCTTTACTATTACTATACTTCCTACAGTTAATATAATAAATAGCATCAGCAGCGGCACAACACCCTAAATGAATCGTGATTGAAATTCACGGCAATACAGGACGACGAATGAGTCAGATAAAAGATGTTCTTCTGTATCTGTAATGCATGTGCTGGCTGATTTTATTTGAACATCCTCCACACATGACTAACTTTATGTGTGATTTTCCGCACAGGAAGCTTCACTGCACCAGGAACTTTATCCACATGAATCTCTTTGTGTCGTTTATCCTGAGAGCCATCTCGGTTTTTATTAAAGATGGAGTTCTTTATGCCGAGGAGGACAGCAGCCACTGCTTTATACATACTGTGAGTTATACACACACACACACACACACACACACACACACACACACACACACACACACACACACACACACACACACACACATATGCTCTTCTATTCCCTGGCTCTTTTAACGTATCACATAAAACTTGCAATATGTGCCTGCAAATCACATATGCAGTGCAAATGATGTGCAGTGCTTTCAGGATTAGATCACTGCCGCTTTGGGATTCGGTTTTAATTGTGAGGGATAGGATTATGAGAGAAGGATGGCTTTATGGTTACTATGGTCATCGAGTGCAATCAGGTTTTAAGAGAAACCGTCAATCAAAACATCATCTGAAGGCTCTGAAGCCATCACGATTGAGTGGATTATTGAACGAACAAAAAAATTGCAATACATTTGCATTATAATTATATTTCATTGCTTACATTTCTGTTAAAATAATTATAAATATCACGTTAGTGCAAAAAGCAGACAGTAACAATAGTAATAAAAAAAAATTAAGAATGCATATAGTGGATGACTTTTTCTTTGAAACTTTGGTGTTCTTTTTTTGCAGGTGGAATGTAAGGCAGTCATGATATTTTTTCACTATTGTGTTTTGTCAAATTACTTCTGGCTGTTCATTGAGGGACTGTATCTCTTCACTCTGCTGGTGGAGACCTTCTTCCCTGAGAGGAGATATTTCTACTGGTACACCATCATTGGCTGGGGTAAGCTAAAACATGATGACAGCACATTGATGCTGAGGCTAGAATTAAGAATGTGTGACTCATTCAGTCTAATCCTTAAACCAGGAACCCCAACAGTGTGCGTGACAGTCTGGGCAATGCTCCGTGTCCATTTTGATAACATCGGGTAAGACATATGACATCGTTTATTTAAGAAAATTGTATTGGTGAAGTTGAATTGTATTGATATTAATCAGTAATATGATTAATGATTTAATGATTTTTTTGTCCAATGTGAACTAAAAAATTTTTTCAGATGTTGGGACATAAATAGCAATGCTGCCATCTGGTGGGTGATTAAGGGACCTGTGCTTGCATCTATTATGGTGCGTAATATAAAAGAAATCTTACAATCTTACAATTTCTATATTTATGATCCATTATTGCTGTGTTTATAATTCTTCGTAAGTTGCTAATGAGTCCTTGATTCATGAATTTTTATAAACTCAAATTATGCCCCATAAAGTGCTAATACACCAGAACATGATTATTTATACTTATGTTTTATAACATAAAGCCATGTTCTGCACTGACCTGTTCTTTATTTTTAACAATTATATACACATGATAAATTTCACATTGCAAATATTTAATTCCAAGTAAACAAAAAAAATCCCACATTACTGCAGATTGTACACTTTAATACCAATTCTGATATTACTATTATTGTATGATTATATTACTTTTTATATAGTTGTTTATAACTTTATATAATGCTATATGTACCAGAAATGGCAAGGACACACACACATACACACACACACACACACACACACACACACACACACACACACACACACACACACACACACACACACACTGTATGTTGCAACTAAGCTCCTGTTCCTTCAAGATTAAAAAAAACCCACATATATGTTATTGTCATAATTAATCCTAAATCACGTGTTATTACATTAAAAAAAAGGAATTAATAAATAAATAATAAACGACAACATAAAAACAAATGAACAAAAGTGTCTACAGTATTTGGACAAAAGTATTGGAACACCTGACTTTTCCACATAAAATTCCTTTACTTGAACTAGGAGACTTTAACCTGTTCGAGCAAGACAATGCCCTTGTGCACGAAGCCAGATCCATGAAAATATGACGTACACACATGGGTTGAAGTGGAAGATTGAGTGTCCTGCTACAGAGCTTTTACCTCAACCCTACTGGACACCTTTAGGATTAATTGGAACACTGACTGCACCCCAGGTCTCCTCACCCTACAACTGTACCAGGCTTTACTCACACCCCTTTGGCAGAATGAGCACAAATCTTCACATGCACACTCCAAAATCTGGTGGATCTTTTCTCTTAAATCTAGTCTTTCCAGAAGAATGGAGGTTATTATAACAGCAAATGGGCACTAAATTTATTTATTGAGTACAAAGTCTAAGTACAACAAAAACCTTTTTCTTTATTAAAGACCAATACATAATATACAAGAGAAAATAAGACGGGTCTCTTAAAATTAAAACTAATTTCCTTTTTAGTAAAATAAAGATTTTTATTGCTAAAACTGCACACAAGAATATCTGTGAAAACGAAACTCATTTATTGCATTCAATTGCGATAAGACATCAAAATGCAAATACACATTAATAAATAAAAATTAATTTCTAAAAGAGTAATTGCACTATACAGTTTTTTCTTTTAAAAATTAACCCAACCTTTGGAAACTTTGTCGTTTTCCTTGGCCTGAATCCTATGGAAGCCCGTTTCTGCCACACAAAAAAAAAGTTTGCCTATTTCCAACTTTCTTTCTTGCAATTTCGAGTTAATTTTTCGTAGTTCTGACTTGTTTTTACGAGAAATAAAGTCGGAATTTGGAGAAATAAAGTCAGTATTAGCTTCTTTTTTTTTTTTTTTTAATGTGGCAGAAAATTGCTTTTCCATATGAATCTTCTCCTCGCCCCTTTGCCATTTTCTCCCGTTCCTCCAGTTTTTCAGCGTCTTCTCTGTCCCCTGTCCTCGAGTGTTCCAGAGTGTAGTGAGTAGTGCGTCAGTAGTAACGGTCCGCAGGGAAACACAATGCTCTGTGTGTAGTTAAATGGAATAAACGAAGTAATTCGAATACAAAATTGTTTGCCTTAATGTTTTTTTTTTTGTATTCGAGTTACTTGATTTATAAAAAGTAAGTAGTATTAAGTTATTGGAAAAGAGTATTTTTTTTCTATTTTTTTGATTTTATGTGTTACACAAGCTAAAGTCACAGTTCATCAGTTTATTTAACATTTAATTAATCTATTCATTCACACACACACACACACACACACACACACACACACACACACACACACACACACACACACACACACACACATGTATACATGTATATATAAGGATAAACATCTTTTACCCATATATGAACATGTTACTTATATAAAAACAGGCATTTTTGTGATATTTTGAACGAGTATTTGACATACATTTCTATATCTGTGAAATCCAAACATGGACATGTATGCAATATATGTGCTTTGCATCAGTTTTATGTATGGGATAATTATGAGTACAAATATATTTTTTTCATGAATATGGGTTTAATATCAGTACTGTTATTTGATGAAAAGTAACATACACACAAATTCATTTTTAAATTTCAGATCAACTTTGTCCTCTTTATCGGGATCATTATAATTCTTGTCCAGAAGTTGCAATCTCCTGACATAGGAGGCAACGAATCCAGCATTTATTTGTAAGTTTAATCATAAATATTACTTCACTTTTCATTTAAGTGTCTTTGCATAGCGCATTAGTTTGCTAACATTTTGGAAATGCTTTGTCCTTGACAGACGTCTTGCTCGCTCCACTCTCCTGCTCATCCCTCTTTTTGGTATCCACTACACTGTGTTTGCTTTCACTCCTGAGGATGTCAGTAAGAGAGAACGACTCGTGTTTGAACTGGGTCTTGGCTCTTTCCAGGTAGTGAAGCTGAACCTTTTGTCTTTACTTCGATCTAAGCTTCGATCTGTTTGTTACGCAGAAGCGTTTACGTCTGCTCTATTCGAAAAATGCCTTACAGTTTCAACTTTTTAGCAGAATATTTGTTTCACTGATTGCAGAATGGATGTTTTTCAGTCACTTATGTACTGGAAACTACTATATATTATATTTCCCCAGTAATACTATGTATTACATAATACACCAAATGAATACACCATATGTATTTATATCACCTCAATACTGAAGGCTGATTCGTTAAAAAGTATTAATTTATATTTTTATAATACCATACTTATGACACTAGTGTCTGTTATAATTCGCAGACTTATATGGATTTGCTTGTTTAATTCTGTAACTGTTTTAGCATATCTAACACAAACTAATGCTAATAATATAGATATTGCTTAAATATAAAGTCAATACTTAAATATATTGCTTAGTATAAAACCTATAATCTTTGATCTGGTAATGGAGGTGTTTTTTATTGTATTGAATGGGTCTCTAATGTCAAGTTTCTCAGTTAGTTTTGCAGTTTTGGTTTCAAATTACTGTTTTATTAAACTACTAAAAGGAAAAAGGTACGGGAACAACTAGTATACTGCAGCTGTTATAATAAGTGATATCATGCAGCGTTTCAGCAACTTTGAATGTAACTAAAGTGTTAAAAAGCACAATATGTTTATCCATTAAAGAGTCGTTATAATCCCCAGCAAATTGCTGTGTTATTGGAGGAACAAAACACTTTAGATGTTTGAACATAATTTTGTCTTTTTTCAGGGCTTTGTGGTTGCTGTACTGTACTGTTTCCTCAATGGAGAGGTAGGTCTTTATTTCAGTTGATATTTTGAGTCATTGTACGGTGGCCCAGACGTGCAAAACATATTAACAAATCCGAAAACAAAATAACAAATCCGAAAACAAAATAACAAATGCAAAAACAAAATAACAAATCTAAAAACAAAATAACAAATCTAAAAACAAAATAACAAATCCGAAAACACATTAACAAATCCGAAAACACAACATGATCGTAGATTTCCATTCACAAACTATTCCTACCTTTTCCGGTTTGTCTGAATTTTGTCGTTGTGTTTTCATTTGTTAATGTGTTTCGTGCAACGATTCAGACAAACCGGAAAAGGTAGGTATAGTTTGTGAATGGAAACTTACAGCTCATTGGACAAGACACCTGTCAGTCAAGATATACAGGTGAATGACAGGTGTCTCGTCCAATTAACTGTAAGTTTCCATTCACAAACTATACCTACCTTTTTTAGTTTTTCTGGCTTGTTGTGTTTTCGGATTTGTTCATGTGTTTTCGGATTTGTTAATTTGTTTTTGATTTGGTAATGTGTTTTCGGATTTGTTGTTTTGTTTTTGCATTTGTAAATGTGTTTTGCACTTCTCAGCCATCGTACTCAGTGTTATACATGGGTATAATTCAAGAAGAAACACATGATTAGACTAAATGTATAAATATGTTCTATAATTATGTCATAAAATCTATTTATGATGAATTTATCAAGAATATAAATGCTTGCCGTACAATTATACTCCTATATCCAAAAGATTGGAGGATTTGGGAACTTACTTTGCCTTTAAAAAATACATAAAAAAGTATTACATAAAGCAATTCCAAACCATAAAAAATATTCTGCACAGGAATATATAAAATAGGGTGTAATTAAATGCATTATAGAATAAACTTTACTTATTTTTTCAGATAGTGTTGGTCAGAATCAGAAACAGTTGTCCTTTTGTTGGAATTGGGATGTGTTTCCATGGCAACTTGAAGCTTTATTCCCTTTCCCAGGGCCCAGCAATTATATTAATGAGCAGCCAAGTACTTTTTTTTTGTGCAAAGTTCTTGGATTGAAAGCTGTGAGAGTTGCAGAGGTGGATAAAGCAGAGCAGGAGAAGCCACAATGACTAAATAAAAACCATGAGCAAGCAACCTGACAGACCTGTCAGATTGGGTGCTTATGAGTAATTAATTGTAAACAAAAGTGTATTGAGAATTTTTTTTCTGAATGTCAATTGCCAGCTTTATTCTGATCAGTGGTATTTCAGGAATGCCGCACCAGTTCAGAGATTAGAAATTCACTTGCCAATTCCACTTGAGCGATCTTGCAAAACCTTTTCCTAAAGGTGCAGTCAGAGGTGAAGAGAAAGTGGAGGAGCTGGACTGTGAATCGTTACTTTGCTGTGGATATGAAGCACAGGCACCCGTCCTTGGCCAGCAGTGGTGCAAATGGAGGCACGCAGATCTCCATTCTCAGCAAAAGCAGCTCGCAGATCCGCATGTCCAGCCTGCAGGCCGAGACTCCAGCCACATGAGCTGCAGCCTCTCAAGTCCGCAGACACACACTGAACTCCTAACACCTAGCACTATATTAGTCCAGTTTGACCTCAGAGACTTGTAGGAACTTGCATTGTGCGGTGCAAAGAGATGCTGGAGCCTATTTGTCAGAGAAATCTGCTTGTGAACTCAAGAATTCAACACCTTTAATGATAATACAGTCAAGAAGAAAAATGTTTGGCTCAGCCCTTATATAAATGATGGAATTTCATTGGCATTGTTTTGCCAAGTGAAAGAAATATTTGACATCGATTCAATGCAATGACCTTGAACACGAAAGCTAAATATCGACGACATTCCATAGAACTCGTGCATATGTTGATGATCAAGAAAATGTGACCTTTTTCTCTTGACCAGTTTTAAATTGTTTTACAATGATCCTAGATAAAAAAAAAAACTTGGATGATACAAAGGGAAACACTCTGACGTCTTTCTGTAGACTATTAGTCAAGCTATCAAAAAAGGGATATTTCAGTAGTGAAATAGTAACTTTGAATCTATTTGATTTAACCCAATACAAATATAGATATAAAATTAGCTACTAATCAACCAGAAGTATTTCATTTAGAAATTGTTCAGTGTTTCTCCATGTGCTGGTAAATACGATCTTGGACTTGCTCTAGACCATGCTCCGATCTTCCTGCCAATGTAAATATTTATTATAATGTATTCGGTAATGGAACGTCAAGATCAAATTTGTGAAATGAATTGAAAAAGAATAGAAACTGAATAACTGAGGTAGACCTCATGCAATTTGTGCCATTTTTTATGTTGGTCGATATGAGGACGATATGAACTATTCAGTTTTTAAAGCACACAGGATTACTCACTTGGGAAAGTTGTCTAATATGAAGTAGGAAAAGAGCACATTAATGCTTTTTTTCCCCACACTGTAGTTTTGCTGTCGGTTTTAACTGTGAATGCATATGGTCGGTCAATTCAGGACCATTTTTTGTTAACATAAAGTTGGGTAATAATTTCTTATGGATCTCTTATTATGTAGATAAATAATCAAACACATGCAAACTAAAAGTAATACATTCAATATTTGAAATAGTAGATTTTGTGATTTTCTAAGTGAATGTCTCGTATTTTTTTTGCCCTGGAATTTTGTAAACAGCCGTTAGTACTGAAAATGTCATTAAAGCAAACAACAAGCAAAGCACCTCGTGATTTTGTATAACTTGTTTGGCTCATTCTAGTTGTTTGCATGAATCAGTGAGATCATCCTATTGTAAATATGTACTTTTTAAATCTTAAAAAATCTTTAGCTTCAGAACTAGAAAGTGACTATTTTGGACATATTTTTAGTAACACGATTTTTTGGTATTAATATCCTATAAATATTTTGTTTGGTTGATGATTTTTAAATTTACTATCACAATAGAATACTATTATTATAATTTTACCCATATAGAAAGCAAAATCGGTGTATCACATGGCACTTTTGGTAGTCCAAAGATTAATATTTAGATATTTTGACAGCTGGTATTGCCGAACTTGTTTGCAAATGCTGTGGAAGCTTGCAGCTGATGTTAATTCAGATTTCTTTACAAGGGGATCCTAAAAGCGATATTCTATTAATAGTAATGCTCAAAAAGTTTATCATGGAAGTGCCTTTTTTGCACAAAAGAAAGACTACACAATTTAATAGATAGGTAAGATAATCTAATAGTATTAAACTGAAAAAGCATAAAGCTGGTGGCTCTAGTAAAGTGCTTTTATTGTACATAAATAATCTGTGTTAAAAACCAAGAGGCCTTCAGAAAATGTCATTCTTTGTTTTTCTCAGCCTTCAATTTGACTTTTGATCTCTACATATATTAAAATGTGGTTTAGTATGTCTTTAATATTTCCAAATTCAATCACAGCTTTAAAAAAAACTTTTTTCATATTTTGTTTTTATATAATCTAAATCACTAGTTCACCATCGTAGATGACAGTACTTTCAGCCTTTTTTTGGACTTTCTGTTTGCAAACAGAATCTGCAAAAAGACAAAATGTGTGTTTCAAGAGGAGATTAAACATATTTGTCTGTAGAAAATTGCTATTTGTGTGTAAAGTTCCAGTATTGATGATTGCTTATTGTTTTCTGGCGTCGGCATTAGTAAAGCAGTGTTGTAAATATATTTTAGTTTGCCACGTTTATACATTGTAATGCAAAATACACGTCACATGTTGTCTTACAAAGCAAATGGTTTCTATTGCTGTTAGTTGTCAGTGGATTAGTGAAATCTTGTGTTGTGCAGGACTAGAACACCAAGAGTAGAGTCTGTGGCCTTTACACAACTGAATCCAGCTTCATTTATATCTATTATTATCATCATCCATAAACCACTTCATTTTTTTTTCAAATTTCCAAATGACCTAGCAGACATCTGATCTGGATCAAATTATATATGGATCAAATCTGGATCAAATCAGTTACAATATGTACATCATGTGTTATTTGACACAGGCCATAGATCAGTCACAGACAAAGTGTTACCATTTAAGCAATATGCCATTATATTTTGAGAGAAAGTCTCATTGTTTTTATATAAAATTGTGCCACAGGTAACTATGGTAACTATTTGCTGTTGGTATTGAAGTGACATCATTGTTCTGCCAATAATGTACAAAACGGTGTTCTAGAAAAGTAGGTATAGTGTTAGTGTTAATGGGAAATGTACCAGACATGTTATAAAGTTTGCTAAATTGTTTCATCTGTACCATGCAGTATTGACTATTTTGCTTTGGGGGACGTATTAAAGAACGTGCTCAACATCTGTAGTTTTATTTTCTCTGTTATTTTTTTATGGTGTTTGTAGTGTATAACCAGCATTATTGCTGCCTGTAATTGTGAAAAACTGATGCATGTGTATTCTGTGGTTGGATGTTTCCTGCTGAGTGTGTTGATGTTTAACAAAGTGTGTCAGCTCAAAACGAAATGAAATACCACTTAGATGGGTATGACTGCAGACAGTTTCATTTATAGCACTAATGTCTGTTTTCCTGAACAGCGTATTTCCACATAATTTATTCAGACAATAGCTTACCGTTTCTTTGCTAAATCGCTGCAGCTTTAGAGTCTTTTGTCTGCACTCATCTTTGTGGGACACTTACTTACATTAGTTCACTAATTATCGAGCAGGACTGAATAAGACTGCTGATTTAACAGATTTAAAGACATGTTCAAACCCATTTTCATGTTCTACAATACCAGCCTATTTAACACGCAAGAAAAGCCTGTTAGGTATTAGCAAATGCTGTATCATCCAACCTAACATGGCATACATTTTTATTTTTCTGTTTAATTGAACATTATAAGCACTGCACACATAAGCATTACACACAGTAAAACATTTCACATCTTTTACTGGAATACAGAACCAATTCCTGTCATTTTCAAGACAGCAATGACTGAACTATAATTACTGAATGTTAATGCATGACAAAACCCTTAGTGAATATTTATGTTGTGATGGAAAGCTTGCTTTCTTTCTTTTTCTCTTTCTTTTGAAGTTCATCTTATGTCACATCAGCTATATGATGTCATTTAGTTCTGATGTTAGTCCTTTTGTATTATATGACAATAAAATTTCATTAAATGTCTCTAAAACTACCTTAAATTGTGTAGTATTGTAAACAAACAACACAGAAGGCAGACAAAAAGATAAAAAAGAGCACCACAATGCAGGGATAAAAAATTAAGTCACAAGTTATTGTGCTTTATTAATGAAAGATGTTTAAGTAAGACACATCTGAAAATGATCTTTATACCTTTTAATCAAAATAAAGACAAGCAGCAGAAACACATTAAAGAGTATATACATAGATTTTCTATAAACCAGGTTTTGGCAAGTTTTGATGACCTGATCTGAATAAGACATACCCCGAACAGAAGAATCAATCATAAAGGTGCTGTTTTTAAACTTAGATCACTCAGAATCTGTCATTTATTTCTTTGAGGATTTGAGGACTGTCAAAAATGCTGTAATTTTTTTACTTTCAAAGTTGTATAGATCATTTTCCAAACACCGTGTGCATGAACAAAAATGTCATATAGACATGAAAAGGAAAAACATTTCTACAAGCTGTGCAACTGCAGAAATACATCCAGTGACATTTGATTAGAATTAGAATTTGTTGCCTGTTTCTTTTCAGGATATTTGACAAATAATGCTCTTATGTAAAAACACGGGTAAATTAAAACAGCAATTAAAATGAATGAACTGCATTAAGGCAAGTCGGTGAAAGTAGCAAAGAGACTTTTATGATACAACATTTAAGATCTCAACATTAAGATACAAAAGTTGATGATGAATACAATTGAACAATGAACACTTAGTGGATTTACAATCAATCTCAATTTTAGATGCTGAAAATTTATATGCATTTATGTATATCAGGGTTTTTAGCTGTAGTCCAGGAGTCCCACTAATCAAAACCAAATTTCACAGAATTTAGACCGCTGGAAAAATAGCAACATTACATTCTTAAACACAAAGATACATACTTTAATCAAATTTATATGATTAATTGGAGATGACCATTTAAACAAAATCACAATAATGATAATAATAATAATAATAATAATAATAATAATAATAATAATAATAATAATAACTAAAGCAAATTCTTTTTTTTAAAACAAGCTGCACTTTATGTGTAAATACACTAGGTGGTCTGTACATCATCAAATACATCATGGTTACCGTAAAACATTATTTTTGGTTGTTTTGTCTGATATAATCACCACTTTAAATATTCATATTATGTTTGTGTGGTGGAAATACACCCTGGCTGGGACATTAGGTTATCACAAGTCATCATACATATACACTCCCACACTCATAGAAGAAAAAAGAAGAAAATGCCAGGTCTGTTTAAACATTTGTACACAACCACAAAAAGCCTTCAGACACAAATATTTGACCACAACATTTTTTTTTAATTAGAAAAAACATCAAACTAAGTATCTTTTAATTTAAGCAAAAATACCACCAGCACACTTTTCAATCAAATAAAAAACAAACTGTTACGATAAAAAAGTCTAGACATAACAGATATACTGTATAACATGGGACTTAAGATGTATTTGAGCGTTTCAATTTATTCTGCGTACCTAAAGTGCCTGTTAATAGTTTAGAAACATCTAGACTTTTATGGCTTTTGAAAGACACATGCATGTTTTTTTGTTTATATGCAAACTTTAAAATGTAATGGTATGAAGATTTACTCTGACACAACAAATATATAAATCTACAGATGTTAAACTTTATTTTTATTGTACAATTCTCCCTTTAGCAAGAAAAACAGCTTTACGCTCTCTTGGCATCTGGAATGTTTCTTATGTTCTTATGTTTGAGCCAAAAAAAGTCACATTTGGACTCATCTGTCCACTTCATTCCAGTCATTCACTGTTCAATTCTTGTGTTTTTGCCTTTTGCTGAGTTTGTGTCATATGCACGTTTTAAAAACTCCAAAAGTTGCCATGTTACATTAAATTAGATGTTACCAAATTTTTCACAAGGCTGTACATCTACTATAAATTAAAAGTTGATTAAACATATTTGCAAAAATGCCTAAAAAGAGAGGGGTATATTATAAAAAATGGTCAAGCATCATCTCTTTTACAACGATCACAGCCACCAGATAAGTAAAAGAAATTCAGATAAACAAACAAGTACAAGCAAACCTAAAAAGAACACCAGCAGACTCTGCAGGATAGTTAAGAATAAAATCAAGGAAAAATGGTTGACTGGGGCTGGGCTTGCCGAGCATGCGTTCACTGATGGTATTATGAACTCAAAAGTGTACAGAAACATTTCAGACAAAGAAAACAGTAAAATGACATATGCAGATTTTCTTGCAGACTTCAAATCTGAAGTATTACCAGTCAACCCTTCCAAAGAACACTACAGTACAGTCCTGAACTAATTGATGATGTTTAGTGTGGATTGGGAGAAACATTAAGAAAAGTCCACCACAACAGCTACAGAAACTACAATTCTGGCACAGAAATTGTCCCAAAAATATATACATTTGTATATATATATATATATATATATATATATATATATATATATATATATATATATATATATATATATATATATATATATATATATATATATATATATACAGAGTGAGGAAAATAAGTATTTGAACACCCTGCTATTTTGCAAGTTCTCCCACTTAGAAATCATGGAGGGGTCTGAAATTGTCATCGTAGGTGCATGTCCACTGTGAGAGACATAATCTAAAAAAAAAAAAATCCAGAAATCACAATATATGATTTTTTAAACTATTTATTTGTATGATACAGCTGCAAATAAGTATTTGAACACCTGTCTTTCAGCTAGAATTCTGACCCTCAAAGACCTGTTAGTCTGCCTTTAAAATGTCCACCTCCACTACATTTATTATCCTAAATTAGATGCACCTGTTTCAGGCCGTTAGAAATTGCCAAGCAGCTTGGTGAAAAAGGGTCCACTGTTGGAGCAATCATTAGAAAATGGAAGATGCTAAACATGACTGTCAATCTCCCTCGGACTGGGGCTCCATGCAAGATCTCACCTCGTGGGGTCTCAATGATCCAAAGAAAGGTGAGAAATCAGCCCAGAACCACACGGGAGGAGCTGGTCAATGACCTGATAGAGCTGGGACCACCGTTTCCAAGGTTACTGTTGGTAATACACTAAGACGTCATGGTTTGAAATCATGCATGGCACGGAAGGTTCCCCTGCTTAAACCAGCACATGTCCAGGCACGTCTTAAGTTTGCCAATGACCATTTGGATGATCCAGAGGAGTCATGGGAGAAAGTCATGTGGTCAGATGAGACCAAAATAAACTTTTGGTTTATAATTCCACTAAACGTGTTTGGAGGAAGAAGAATGATGAGTACCATCCCAAAAACACCATCCCTACTGTGAAGCATGGGGGTGGTAGCATCATGCTTTGGGGGTGTTTTTCTGCACATTTTCTTAATACAGGGCGACTGCACTGTATTAAGGAGAGGATGACTGGAGCCATATATTGGCGAAATTTTGGGGAACAACCTCCTTCCCTCAGTTAGAGCATTGAAGATGGGTCGAGGCTGGGTCTTCCAACATGACAATGACCCGAAGCACACAGCCAGGATAACCAAGGAGTGGCTCTGTAAGAAGCATATCAAGGTTCTGCCGTGGCCTAGCCAGTCTCCAGACCTAAACCCAATAGAGAATCTTTGGAGGGAGCTCAAACTCCGTGTTTCTCAGCGACAGGCCAGAAACCAGACTGATCTAGAGAAGATCTGTGTGGAGAAGTGGGCCAAAATCCCTCCTGCGGTGTGTGCAAACCTGGTAAAAAACTACAGGAAACGTTTGACCTCTGTAATTGCAAACAAAGGCTACTGTACCAAATATTAACATTGACTTTCTCAGGTGTTCAAATACTTATTTGCAGCTGTATCATACAAATAAATAGTAAAAAAATCATACATTGTGATTTCTGGATTTTTTTTTTTAGATTATGTCTCTCACAGTGGACATGCACCTACGATGACAATTTCAGACCCCTCCATGATTTCTAAGTGGGAGAACTTGCAAAATAGCAGGGTGTTCAAATACTTATTTTCCTCACTGTATATATATAGATACAGTATACATATATATACAGTACAGACCAAAAGTTTGGACACACCTTCTCATTCAAAGAGTTTTCTTTATTTTCATGACTCTGAAAATTGTAGAGTCACACTGAAGGCATCAAGGGCTATTTGACCAAGAAGGAGAGTGATGGGGTGCTGCGCCAGATGACCTGGCCTCCACAGTCACCGGACCTGAACCCAATCGAGATGGTTTAGGGGTGAGCTGGACCGCAGAGTGAAGGCAAAAGGGCCAACAAGTACCAAGCATCTCTCGGGGAACTCCTTCAAGACTGTTGAAAGACCATTTTAGGTGACTTCCTCTTGAAGCTCATCAAGAGAATGCCAAGAGTGTGCAAAGCAGTAATCAAAAGCAAAAGGGGGGCTACTTTGAAGAACCTAGAATATGACATCTTTCAGTTGTTTCACACTTTTTTGTTATGTATATAATTCCATATATAATTCCACATGTGTTAATTCATAGTTTTGATGCCTTCAGTGTGAATCTACAATTTTCATAGTCATGAAAATAAAGAAAACTCTTTGAATGAGAAGGTGTGTCCAAACTTTTGGTCTGTACTGTATGTATATATATATATATATATATATATATATATATATATATATATATATATATATATATATATATATATATATATATATATATATATATATATATACATACATACACACACACATACAATATTTACATATTATTAGCAATGGAAAAGCTTATTTACAGACACATTCTGTCAGGATTAAAATGGTCTTACTAGATAGGTATTAAACAACAACTTTTACAGTTTAGTGCTCCACATTAAACACATAAAAGTTCAAACTGTTATTTACATTAGTAGATTTAACATGAATAAAGCTCATAAACAATGCCAATACCTAAAAAAGATTTAATCATGCAGGACACATGGGATGAGGGCACTATGCTATAATTACTTAAAAACATGTTAAGAAGCTCACAGTACAGTGAATTAGTTATACAAATGGTATTTACAGTGATGCAGGGATGCACACACACACACACCCAAGCACACAACTTAAAGATAAGTCAAGCAATAACAGTAACTATGGTATGGCAAAGGATAATCAGTTAAAATAATAAATAAATAAATTCAGATTTTTCCAGGTATTTGTACACGGTGTTTCTGAAGAAGAGGTACATTTTGGGTTAAAAAGAAAAAGCATATCTTGGAGTGATTTGGAGTGCAGACAACCTTTAGTGCATGTCTTCGAAGACATTATATATCAACTGCTTATGACTATAATGCCAATAGGGAAAACATTCAAAACAGAACCATATGATCTACTGACTTAAAACTATAAGTATATTTATCTTATTCTTAATAAATAAAACAAAATACACCTTGTACATAATAATGAAATAAATATTTCAGGTAAAGAAATCAAAACCAGGTCAGAAAATTACAGACTAAAGCAACAACTCTATACTCAGGGTTATAAACTGCTTATGTCTGTCCACTACAAGCACAAAGTATTGAAATTTAATAACACTCTCATAAATAAAGAGATAACTATCATCTAGAAATGAACAATTCTGAAATTAAAGTGCACACATGCAAATAATCAAATCATGCCTCTAGAACTAGTGCACTATTTAATAGTGATGGAAGGAATTAAAGCTTTAAGGTGATTGTGTTTGCAACAAATGAATGAAACAAATGACTTGGAACTGATTTGGATTTCAAACCCACAAAAACAGAAACTTGACATCTGGAATATTTTGGAATAGCATTTAAGCATATAGTCTGTGTAAGCACAGCACTGAAGCAAGTTAATCTAAGCAATTGTTTTTAAGCTATAACTGTACATGTAAATTAAGGATACCACTTTAGTATAGTACCCGACTAAGGGATAGGAAATACAATGTATGAACAAGTATTAGGACACTTGACTTTTCCTTCTTTCCCAAACTGGTGCGTAAAATTGGAGGCACACAACTGTAAAGGATGTTTGTGGATGTGGTAGCATTAAATTTACCTTCACTTAAACTCAAACCTGTTCCAGCATGACAATACTGCTGTGTACAAAGCTACCTGCATGAAGATATGGTGTACATGGATTAAAGTGGAAGATCTTGAGTGGCCTGCTACAGAGCTCTAACCACAACCCAGGCTTTGTCTCCCTACATCAGTACCTAAAATTACTAATGTCTATGTTGCTGAATGAGCACAAATCTATCCTCCAGCACTGCTCGACTGGTACCACCGTCTCTCAGAATGAGAGGTAAGTATATTTCAAGGCTCTTCTCTGTTCTGCCACCGAGGTGGTGGAATGAACTTCCCCTAGATGTCCGAACAGCAGAGGCCCTGGTTATCTTTAAGCGACGATTGAAGATGTACCTCTTCCTGAAACATTAAATTAGCACTTTCCAAGTTTGCGTTGTAAAAATCAAGAGTTATAGTCAGATTTACAGTACAGACCAAAAGTGTGGACACACCTTCTCATTCAAAGACTTTTCTTTATTTCCATGACTATGAAAATTGTAGAGTCACACTGAAGGCATCAAAAGCTATTTGACCAAGAAGGAGAGTGATGGGGTGCTGCGCCAGATGACCTGGCCTCCACAGTCACCGGACCTGAACCCAATCGAGATGGTTTAGGGGTGAGCTGGACCGCAGAGTGAAGGCAAAAGGGCCAACAAGTGCCAAGCATCTCTCGGGGAACTCCTTCAAGACTGTTGGAAGACCATTTCAGGTGACTACCTCTTGAAGCTCATCAAGAGAATGCCAAGAGTGTGCAAAGCAGTAATCAAAGCAAAAGGTGGCTACTTTGAAGAACCTAGAATATGATATTTTTCAGTTGTTTCACACTTTTTTGTTATGTATATAATTCCATATATAATTCCACGTGTTAATTCATAGTTTTGATGCCTTCAGTGTGAATCTACAATTTTCATAGTCATGAAAATAAAGGAAACTCTTTGAATGAGAAGGTGTGTCCAAACTTTTGGTCTGTACTGCATATTAAGTTTGTAATCTAGCATACCAGTATAGATTTATTCATTGCTAGAGACTCAACGCACTTTTGTACGACCTTCTGGATAAGGGCGTCTGCTAAATGTCGCAAATGTTAATGTAAATCTCCACAAATGTACTCAAAAAACGAATGGAACATCTTCCCAGAAGAGTGGAGGTTATTATAACAACAAATGGGGACTACAGGTGGATTGGGATGTTTAAAAAGCACATACAAATCCTATAGTCAGGTGTCCATAAACCTTTGTCCATATAGTGTATTAGCAAAACTAGGAGGTTTTCTGTTACTGCAGTGAATACTGGTTTTAAGTTTTTGTTATTTTGCTTGTGTTTTTCTTCCACCTCACAGTTTCTCCACTTACTATATTGTTAAGATACTATATATTCCTATTTAATCTATATGTTACATACACTTTGTACTTCTTTGTGTTTATTTTTTTTATCAAAACTGTATCTAACAGTTAGCTAGATAACTTTCACCTGTTAGTGGTTTTAGCTAATATGTGTATCAGTCCACAGTACGATAAAATCCATCTATGACCCTGTTGCCTGTACCCCAGTTGCCTTTTCAAAGACAACTTTTGGTAAGAACTAAATCAATGCATACTGGGAACACCAATATGCTGTTTTGGATATGCTTTGATTGAGCTGTCTAGTGATCACAGTTTGGCCCTTGTTAAAGTTGCTCAGATCTTTACACTTGCTCATTTTACCTGCTTCCAACACAACAACTTGGAGAACGTCTAGGTTACGTATGTAACCCCAGTTTCCTAAAGGAACGAGACGCTGCATTGAAACGCGTTGAGAACGCGCCCAAGTGTTCCCAAAGCGTTTCGACGCAGCTCGAGTTCCTGAAAGGGAACTGGCTGTTCCCATGCTGCCAAAGATATCCCACCCCATTGTACTGAGGTAATCAATGTTATTCAGTTCACTTGGTTTTCATGTCATGGCTTATCGGTGTATGATTAAATCCAGTCTATGATTGTTTTTTTTCCATAAAATGTATAAAATGTATAATGTAAAACTAATACTCTTGGAATGAATAAATATGTTAAATATTGATATTAAACTATTATAGAGATTAGACAATCCTATGAAGGCGAGAGAAACAGGATGTCCTCAGACCAGTAAGATGCTGTTTTTGAGCTCAGCGGAAGGCTGCTCCTTTGGGCTGGATTTTTCCAGAACAGAAATCTGAGTGACGGTGCTGCTCTCCGTAAACAGTGTTCTCCTCCTCTTACTGTAACTCATGTAACCCTGCATCTGCCATTTCCACAGCCTTTTCTTCAGCTCTGCTTGCACCTAACACAGCACACAGAGACACACACACACACACACACACACACACACACACACACACACACACACACACACACACACACACACACACACACACACACACACATTTTCCTTACACCATTGACATTATACCATAACTTATGGCATTGGTTTGTCTGTATTAACAGTGCATACATTCAATACAGCAAAATACCATGCCATCTATTTTTGAGAAATATGTCTACAGTAGGGCTGCATCTATTAATTATTTTATTAATCAAATATTCTATCGTTTATGCCATCAATTATCAATTAATCGAATAATCGGATAAGAAGTACTTATTCTTTATTAAAGAGCAATACTAAATATACAAGAGAAAACAAGACGGGTCTCTTAACACGAACAAGTGATTTGTTTCCTATTTAGAAAAAGTTTAATTTTGGAATTGCAAACAAGAATATCTGAAAACTAAACCAATTTAGTGCATTTATAATATGGCCATATTACATCAAAATACAAATATATACATAAAAAATAATAAATAAAACTATAAAAATCTATTTCAAATGACCTTAAAAAGGGTAAACGCACTGTACGGGGTTTTCTTAATGTTTTCGTTTGAAATTATCCCAAACATTTGGAAACTTTCTTTGTCCTTTTCTTTGGCCTGAATCTTCTCCTCACCCTTCACTATTTTCTCCATGTTTCTCCATTTGTCATTCGACAGAGTCTTCTGTGCTGTTTGGAAGCCCGTTTCCTCCACATAAGAAAAAGTTTGTTTAATTCAGACTTTTTTCACGCAATTCAGACTTTATTTCTCACAATTCCAACTTTATTTCTCATAAACATCCAAAATTTCTGGTTCATTCACTGTAACCATGTTGTCGGATTGAAGTTTGAAGCTGTTGGTGTATGAACAAGGCTCCTCTGCTTCATCTGTCCTGTTCTGTCTCCTCCAGAGCTGATTGTTAGACAGAGTTCTCTCCAGGGATCATAGGCTTAGTCTGATACATTTTCAATGTGTAAAGATTTCTGGCCCTACAGAGGGAGTGACGCTGCCCGATTGGTTAAAAAAAAAGTAAGAATTGCGAGAAAAAAATTCAGAATTGTAGGGAAAAAAGTTGAATTTACAAGAAATAAAGTTGAAATTGCGAGAAAAAAAAGTCAGAATTAGGCAAATTTTATTTATTTATTTATTTTTGTGGAGGAAACGGACTTCCATAAAGTTTACCTGTCCAGAGAGCTCCAGAGTGTAGCAGGGGGTGCGTCAGTGAATGATTTGCCTTAATATTTCGCTTAATGTTTCGTTTAGTCCAGTACAAACGGCACACAGTTTCCTCATGGACCATTAATACTGACGCACCACCTTCCAAACTCAATGCTTTGTTTAGTCCAGACATGGGCAAACTACGGCCCGTTGGATTTATTAATCCGGCCCGCCAAACGTGACCAAATTCTATTAAAATAGGTATGGGTAAACATTGTTTACCCACGTTTCCCCTAAATATGTCACACTTCAGCTCCATTGACGTTGTTTGCGTGCAATACTCTCTTCTTCTCTTAAGAGAGCTTAATTTGATACTCTTTTAAAACTGCGACAGTTTCTGACAAACACCTCGGATCTATCCTGAGAATTGCCACAACAAAACTTACTCCAGACTTTGATGAACTGGCAAAATAAGCAGTTCAAGAACACTTTTGCCAAATCTCTAATGTTTTATATATATATATATATATATATATATATATATATATATATATATATATATATATATATATATATATATATATATATATATATATATGTATGTATGTATATGTATGACCTGGTAAAATTGTAAAATTTTAGAACCCATTGTGGCCCGTGAGTCAAAAAGTTTGCAGATCCCTGGTTTAGTCCATTCAACTACACACTTTTGTATTTAAATTACTGCATTGATCTATTTTTTTATTTGAAATTATTGATTTGTGTTATTGATTAATGTTGATAATTACTCGTTACTCAAAAAATCATTTCAGCCCCAGTCTACAGTATCTACAGGTGCACAAAGTTCAGAATTTACTTCGAAAGGCAATACTTCATTTGTATTTAATTCATATATTTACCAAACCCATACCAGCCAAATTATTTTATTTTTATGTTTAGTCAGTAAACATAATAAAATCTATGATATTAATTGCCCTATTATGTTTGCCTTCTAGTACTTCCTCATATTGCTATTAATGCATGTTAAATAAGTACAAATGTATTCAGTTTCCAGATTACAATTAAGTTCAATAATTACTACAACAAATGTTAAAATTTTGAATCAGGTTTGTTTTTTCTGCTCTCTTTCAAAGTCACAAAAAAACCACCAAAAAAACGGTTAAACACTTTGACATGCTTTGATATGTTTAAGTAAATTCTTTAGTATTACTTTCTAAAAGAAAAATTTAAAATTTAAATAAAATGAACAAAATCTTATGATTAAAATCTTTTTAACATTAAAATCCTTGATTTAGTTTGTGGCTTACCTCTCCATTGAGAAAACAGTATAACAGAGCCACAACAAAGCCCTGAAATAAAAGGAAACATTAATAATATCAAAAAATTGAATTTATCCATGGCATTTATTAAACTGATAATACAGTGTACACAATATTATTTATTTAAACAAATGTAAAACGTTGGCATCAAATACCGCACTCTACCATAGTGCAAAAGCTACACTCTATGGACAAAAGTTTGTGAATCCCATTCCTCATTAAGCTGTTATAAAAATCTTCACTAATATTAGAAGATGTTCCACTAAATTTTTAAGTGTTCCTGTGGAGATTGTGATCATTCCTCCACAAGGGATGTAGGGTGAGGAGGCCTGGGGTGTAGTCAGAGATCCAATTTATTCCCAAGGTGTTCAATAGAGTTGAGGTCAGATCACTAAAGCAAAGCATACAATGTCTGTTGTACATTGGTGTGCCTCCAACTTTGTTGTCACAGTTTGAGGAAAAAATAACACATATGACTGGAAAAGTCACAATTTTGTCCATATAGTGCATTAATCCTACACAAGTCCTTTGTGCGATTACTAGATGCGACCACTAGAGGACAATGTCTATAAACCTGAAATGATCCCAGGCCGAGCTCAATGTAGAGACGAGCGTCCTCCCCTGTGTTCTCTGGCAGGAAAGCAAACACCATGTAATGCATGCCAAACAGTGGAATCAGGAACAGAGTAGACTTAGCCAGCCTCCTATAGATCCATCAGAGTGCAAGTCATTTAAAAAAAAAAAAAACATGAATACAACAGCATTAGGATGAATGATAATCATAATGAATGGTACAGTACATAGAAACATGCGGATTCTATAGATACGTCTTATATGAAACTTATGTCTAGAAACTGGACACACCAGAGAAAGCCCACATGAACAAATGAAACTCATGAAACAGCACAGTATCCTGAGCTAACAATTGAACCGGGAGGTGCAAACACACCGTTGTAGCCTGTTCCGACTAGCACTGTGAATGATTAGTGTTTGTAATTTTGAAACAACAAGATGATTGACTTACACACTTACACACTATTACACAATATCCAAGAATACCAAGGAAGAAAACTTATCATTTATTATAGATTAGATCAGTGTTAAATCAAATTTGTTTTTTTTTTTCCCTTTTTTTAATCATGTTTAAATCTTATCTACTGGTTTATTTAATTGCTTCAATGTGTGTGACGTGGATTAAGATGATACAGATCCTGTGCTAAATAAAGGACACAAACTGAATCAAAGCATGCTGCCATCATTCCTCTAATCCTCAAATAGTTTGTTAAGATTATATTTGCAAAGATAAAAAAAAGAGTACGAATATTTTCAGATATCAATATTGGATAGTGTGCCAAATTGGAAAAAAAGGAGTTGATATCATACTGGGCATCTAAATTTTTTTTTTTTTATAGTTAATTCTAGGATATATGGATTTAACATAAAATCCATATATCCTGGCGCATTCGTTTCTTCGCCATGAAAACAGAGAGAAGCTCTTACGTAAAGTGACTGCTGTCATTGCCTCCAACTCCGGGAGACTTCAACTTCTCCACAAGTATCCTGATCACATTGATGAAGATGATAAAGTTCACCTGGGCCACATAACACGAACAAGAAACTTGTTAAAGATCAATGTACTTCTTTGGTCATCTGATGTACTGTAAGTATTTACTTACCAGAAGAGATACTGTAATCGGCCCTTTTATGATCCACCAAATGAAGGCGATATCCGTATCGTCCCAGCACCTTCACCATTACCACAGCATGAGAGTAAACACAGCCGTTTAGAAAGAGTTATTTCCCACACGCACTCTGCACACTTCACTCGGTCATTGATCAGGGCTAGTTGCTAAAGTACTGGCATTTTCTTTAATCGAGACAATAAACTGCACCTTTTATAAAATGTATTTACATGTAAACTCAATTTTTATCAAACTATTTATCAGATACACACACATTGATCTCCAATACATTATAGTGCACAGGAGGACATATTCAGAGTGGAGTAATGAGCACATAGAGAGGGTTTAATACCAAAACTGTGTACATCAGACACAGTTTAAGAGCTGAAATATAATTAGAGATTCTTTGCATGATATTGAAGAGTGAGGAGCAGTTTCCAATGCCTCAGTTAAATGTAACCAAAAATAAAAATAATGGAAAGGCAAAGTAAAGTCAATACATACGACACTGTTAATTACTCATGCAGTGAAAAAGAATTCTGCTTATTCAGTCTGCATTTTAGAATCCATAATTATTTGATAGTGTTTGTAGGTGGTGGTTTAGTGCTGAAAAGCCCAGACACCTTAGACACCTCAACTCAAGAACATTCTGGCAACTTGGAGACATACAGTAAACAACATACAGGTATTTTGAATAATCTGCCTGGAATAAACCGACTATAAATATCAGGAATTTTCCAGCACATAAATATTCATATTAGTTTAGAATTTATGTTGTTGATATACTGTATGTGTATGATATAATGCTAAATATTATATGTCTAAGATGTTATGCTTGTCGTGTCCCTTGTACTGATTAAATAATGAAATATTAATGAAATAATTCACTACTGAGAACATACAAAGTACATTTACAAGCCTTTTTCATGTCAAATGAACCTATGACCATCGTTAGACCTATAATTAAAAAATTAGCCAGTATTGTTGAATGATTTACTTCATGCAGCCTATGATTTGAAAGTATTTTCTTAAGGCTGATCAGATTTGGTCCTTCACAAGCTTCTTTCCATAAAACATATTTACACAGACACAGCAAATACTATCGAGATTTCTCAACTAAACTGTTTAGAAACTAAACCAGTCTTACCCCTTGTTATCATAGAAATTTCTGGCCAGAACCCAAATAGTCAAAACGGTTGTTGGAAGACCTGAAAGACAGAACACAATCAAAAAAGAAGTTATCCAAAATTTTACCATGCTATAGTATTTGTCATGTTTTAATTTAAGTCTACAAGTGTTATATTAAAATGCTGAAAATGTAGAGGCTTATTTTATAGTATTTATATAATATTTATAGCACAGGCAACTGTACAAAATTTACAAATGTAAAAAGATACAAATACAGCACAGTGGTATCTTAATGTTGTATACACAGTACACATGCTCATTTGGCTGAGCTGAAGATAAAGTGTGTTGCCCAACCGTCACAGTTTAGCAGTGCTAAGTTTGAACACACAACCTTTTCATCTGCGTTCCTGAAGCTGTTCACCACAATTACACAACAAAAATTACTCTACTGCTACCTGATTTTGATCTACTGCTCCCACTCAATTACATCCATTAAAACAGTGCCTTAATACAAGGCTCTATGGATTTTGAGTAACACAAAGTTAACTGTCCAAGTCCAAGCTCCACCAAACTGTCCTAGATTTGTCCTTGAGCAAGATCTAACTCAGCTGTATCATGCCTTGTGCAAAAAAGCAAATATATATGTCATTGCATGTTATTTATATTACAGTATTTTTCTGAAAATTCGTTTTACGTTTTTTTTTTTTTACTGGTTGCCAAGAAATGACTACAAAATCCACACATCATTATATTACTAAGTATTACTGAATACTGAATGTGATTTATTCTTGCAATTATTTTATTTGTAGCTACTTAATTATATATGTGCTGTTGTATAGTTTAGACTCTTTCATGATTCCTTAAAATTGTTAAACCAGAGGTGCCTAGACCTTTTTTGTATAAAGGGTCAAAAGTCAAACTTGATTGAGGGCCATGGGCCACGAGTAATTGTTGCATAAATGTAATTGTTCTCGCCGCCATAGTTTAAAAACGCTGAAGAATGTTTTGCTGAAAGAAATTATATCCTTCCAAAACAGTCGACAATTTCCTTTTGTCCATAATTAGCTGTTCATTCATTGTCACAAAGCATGATGTACCTGCACCATGAGGTATGAATGTACATTAAATAAAACAAAGTCAAATTTACTTTTATTCTCTACATTTAATTAAAATGTATATTTTTTACAGCTCAAAAATAAAACAAATTTTTTTGTTGAATTAGAAATAAAAAAAATTGTCAATGGCATTTTTTAAAAATGTTTTTCCCCCACTTCTCATATGTGGTATGGCTGGCCAAATCAAGGTCACCCCACACCACCCCACTTCGGCCCCCATGCCCTAGCTTTCGCACTTCTGTTAAAACAGTTCAGTACAGCTAAATACTCATGAAGATATATCTTATATATTATATATAGCAACCACAATATATAAGATATATAAGATATATCTTATATATTGTGGTTGCTATTAATCGTTTCATCCCTATTTTATCCACTGCGTTATACATCTGCATTGATTAAAAATATCTGTTTATGCTTACCCCAGCCGATAAGGATGTACCACCAAAAATACTTCTTTTGTGAGACAAATGTGAGAGCAAGCAAGGTCTGTAAGTACATGCCCTCCACCAGGAGCCAGAAGTAATTAGCAAGGATGCTAAACTGGAAAAAAGCCACTGCTCCCTTACATGATGCCTACAAAGTAAGAGGAATGAAAAACGGAGAAATGACCATAAAACACTGACTGCTGTAGTTATTTTGGTAAACTAAATATGCAAAACACATCAAATGCTATACAATATGTAAACAGTTCAGGTTAGGTAACAGTTGCCAGTTAGCTCTGAGTAAAGAATTACTCATTGTAACATGACCGTATTTTGAGAGTTTGTTGTTTAGATTTAAAAAGTCTTACTGTAGACATGAAACAGTGGTCCTGGGTTTCATCGGTAAAGAGAACGGCATCTTTAATAAAGACTGCGCTAGCTCTCAGGATGAAGGAGGAAAACAGGTTGATATGGATGTAGTTTCTTGTACAGTGGAACTTCCTGTTTTAAAATTGAAAAACACAAAATCGTTCTTATGTTTACAAATCATTTCGAATATAAGAAGTGATCCGTGCTGCATGCTTCTTTATATGAAGCAACACAACTATATTATGTTGCTATGTTTTTAATTATTTACTTTGTAATATGTGTTCAGATTTAAAAGGCAGAATGAATTATGTCATGCACTTCAACTCAACTTAATGTATGTGTATGTGTTGTAATACCTGAATGCTGTAAAGACGAAGATGGCTGATATGAGGGAGATGAGAGAGGTAGCATAGCCTACGGTGTACACCTGCCTGAATGTCGAAAAATATGAGGTCTGGAAAAGAAAAATAAGAGTAATAATGTGCAGCAGAGTTTCCATCACATCCAAAATATAATAGATTTTTTCATAGGTTAAGCAATTTGTACAGATTTTTCTTCTTCTTTACACACAGTTTGGTTTAATAAATCTTGTCAAAACTGAATTGATTAATTCAAGCCACTAAAAGGAAAAAACCCTAACCAGTGAAAATTAAATCTGCCTTCCTAGGAACGTCGTATTGTGTTCTAGGCTGCGGTAATGAGTTTGTTTGCATTAGGGCCACGTTCCACTGTTAGTCTTGATCTTCTCCTTATTTTGTGTGTGTGATTTATTCATGCATAAAGGCCTTGATAAGTGTGTGTGTGTATATGTGTGTGTATATGTGTGTGTGGGGGTGTTGGTGTGTTGTTGAGGCTTATCATATGAGCACTCTTAATGCAAGGCAGTGTTCCTGAGCTATCATTAGCATCTGATTGAATATTTAGGCATATTTATAAAGTGCTTAATAGATGAAAAAGGATAGAAGGAGTGCAAAGGTAGAACAGTGTGGGGGCAGGAGCTCAGGAAGCACATCTTCATCTTTGTCATTAATCTCAATCTGTCTGTTTCCATTTCTTTTATTGTGTGCTACCTTTTAAAAGAAATGCAAACATTTTCTTGTCCAGATTCACTTACACTCTCTCTCACACACTCACACTAAATGACTCTGGAGGTGTTAAGTCATGTATTTCACTGAATTCTCTACTAGGGCTTGAGTGGGAAACATAGGGGTGATGTACACAATTTAGAAAAACATAGTCAAACAAAAACTTTCACAAATCAGCTGCTTGTTAAACTGCCATCCTTCTTGTCCATCCACTTTGGAATAATGTATTTATACAACAACACATTTGTTGATCATTGCAATAAATGTACTGCATATTTAAAATGTCCCCACCACAAGGTCACAAGGATGAATAAAAACGTCATGTCAAAAGAAATAAATCGGGGTAAAAATCAGAGTTGCCAACTTGAATTGTTTCCAATTCAACAAGAGGCTCTAACCTTCCCAAGATACAAACCGATAGTCTGGCCAGGATGTCTAATGCCAGATAAGATGTAAATCTAATATTGGTCAGTAATTCTGAATGATGTGCCATTTCTACTCTGATTAGCCAATGTGTGCTTCATATATGACATGACATGACATAACATCTTCTCCCGCTTATCTGAGGCCGGGTCGCGGGGGCAGCAGTCTAAGCAGAGATGCCCAGACTTCCCTCTCCCTAGACACTTCTTCCAGCTCTTCCGGGGGGACACTGAGGCGTTCCCAGGCCAGCCGGGAGACATAGTCTCTCCAGCGTGTCCTAGGTCTTCCCCGGGGTCTCCTCCCAGTGGGACGCGCCCGGAACACCTTCCCAGGAAGGCGTCCAGGAGGCATCCGGAACAGATGCCCGAGCCACCTCAGCTGACCCCTCTCGATGTGGACGAGCAGCGGCTCTACTCTGAGCTCCTCCTGAGTGACCGAGCTTCTCACCCTATCTCTAAGGGATCGCCCAGCCACCCTGCGGAGAAAGCACATTTCGGCCGCCTGTACCCGGGATCTTGTCCTTTCGGTCATGACCCAGAGCTCATGACCATAGGTGAGAGTAGTAACGTAGATTGACCGGTAAATCGAGAGTTTCGCCTTGCGGCTCAGCTCTTTCTTCACCACGACAGACCGGTACATTGACCGCATTACTGCAGAAGCTGCACAGATCCGTCTGTCAATCTCCCGTTCCACCCTTTCCTCACTCGTGAACAAAACCCCAAGATACTTAAACTCCTCGGACCCCATACTCCCGGAGCACCCTCCACAGGCCGCCGTGAGGGACACAGTCGAATGCCTTTTCCAAATCCACAAAACACATGTGGACTGGTTGAGCAAACTCCCATGAACCCTCCAGCACCCTGTAGAGGGTATAGAGCTGGTCCAGTGTTCCACGGCCTGGACGAAAACCACACTGTTCCTCCTGAATCCGAGGCTCTACTATCGGCCGTATTCTCCTCTCCAGTAACCTGGCATAGAATTTCCCAGGTAGGCTGAGAAGTGTGATCCCCCTATAGTTGGAACACACCCTCCGGCCCCCCTTCCTAAAAAGAGGGACCACCACCCCGGTCTGCCATTCCAGAGGCACTGTCCCCGACCGCCACGTGATGCTGCAGAGGTGTGTCAGCCAAGACGGCCCCACAACATCCAGAGACTTGAGGTACTCAGGGCGGATCTCATCCACCCCCGGTGCCTTGCCACCGAGGAGTTTCTTTACTACCTCTGTGTCTTCAGCTTGGGTGATGGACGAGTCCACCTCTGAGCCCTCAGCCTCTGCTTCCTCAATGGAAGACGTGACGGCGGGATTGAGGAGATCCTCGAAGTATTCCTTCCACCGTCCAACGACATCCCCAGTTGAGGTCAACAGCTCCCCACCTCCACTGTCAACAGCATTGGTAGGGCACTGCTTCCCTCTCCTGAGGCGCCGGACGGTTTGCCAGAATCTCTTCGAGGCCAGCCGATAGTCCTTCTCCATGGCCTCACCGAACTCCTCCCAGGCCCGAGTGTTTGCCTCCACAACCACCCGGGCTGCAGTTCGCTTGGCCTGCCGGTACCTGTCAGCTGCCTCAGGACTCCCATAAGCCAACCAGGCCCGATAGGACTCCTTCTTCAGCTTGACGGCATCCCTTACTTCCGGTTGCCACCACTGGGTTCGGGGATTGCCGCCTCGACAGGCACCGGAGACCTTACGGCCACAGCTCCGAGCGGCCGCTTCAACAATGGAGGTGGAGAACATGGTCCACCGCCGAAGGTGGGAGTTGAAGATCTCTCTGACAGGAGACTCGGCCAAACGTTCCCAGCAGACCCTCACAGTACGCTTGGGTCTGCCAAGTCTGTCCAGCTTCCTCCCCCGCCATCGGATCCAACTCACCACCAGGTGGTGATCAGTTGACAGCTCCGCCCCTCTCTTTACCCGAGTGTCCAAGACATACGGCCGCAGGTCAGATGAAACGACCACAAAGTCGATCATCGACCTACGGCCTAGGGTGTCCTGGTGCCACGTGCACTGATGGACACCCTTATGCTTGAACATGGTGTTCATTATGGACAAACTGTAACTAGCACAGAAGTCCAATAACTGAACACCGCTCGGGTTCAGATCAGGGGGGCCGTTCCTCCCAATCACGCCCCTCCAGGTGTCACTGTCGCTGCCCACGTGGGCATTGAAGTCTCCCAGTAGAACGACGGAGTCCCCAGTCGGAGCACTGTCCAGCACCCCTACCAGAGACCCCAAGAAGGCCAGGTACTCTACACTGCCGTTTGGCCCGTAGGCACACACGACAGTGAGAGACATATCCCCGACCCGTAGGCGCAGGGAAACGACCCTCTCATTCACTTGGGTAAACTCCAACACATGGCGGCTGAGCTGGGGGCTATAAGCAAACCCACACCAGCCGGCCGCCTTTCACTATGGGCAACTCCAGAGTGGTGAAGAGTCCATCCTCTCTCGAGGAGTGTGGTTCCAGAGCCCAAGCCGTGCGTAGAGGTGATCCCGACTATCTCTAGTCGGAACCTCTCAACCTCACGCACAATCTCAGGCTCCTTCCCCGCCAGCGAGGTGACATTCCACGTCCCTAGAGCTAGCTTCCGTGTCCAGGGATCGGGTTGTCGAGGCCCCCGCCTTCGACTGCTGCCCGATCCTCTCAGCACCAGACCCTTACGGTCCCTCCTGCAGGTGGTGAGCCCATGGGAATGTGCTTCATATAGGATAGAGTAAAAGAATAACGTTATTATTCCACCTGCAAAATATCTCATGGACCTTCTGATGATGTGCTACTAATATTTTAGCAAACTAGACCTAAAATATCAGCTCAAATCAGATATAAGGTCTAGGGGGGGATTTTCACTTTATGTAGTCACCTGAATTGCCATTGATATACTGCATGAATCTACAGTTTAAAGGCCCCAGCATTATTTGTACACTATTCTGTGTCCTTTTGAGAAGGCCATTAGTCGAAGCTGAAGTTCAAGAAAGTTCATTTCTTTCCTATAACAGAACATCTGGTTGTGCTCTCTTACATAATATTGTACACTAAACAAAATTATATACGCAACACTTTTGTTATTGTCCCCATTTTTCATTAACTAAACTCTAAGACTTTTTCTATGTACACAAAAAGCCTATTTCTCTCAAATATTGTTCACAAATCTGTCTAAATATGTGTTAGTCAGCACTCCTCCTTTCATCAATTATCCATCCACCTCACAGGTGTGGCATATCAAGATGCTGATTAGACAGCATGATTATCGCACAGGTGTTCCTTAGGCTGGCCACGATAAAAGGCCACTCTTAAATGTGCAGTTTTAACACACACACAATGCCACAGATGTTTTTAAGGGAGCATGCTATTGGCATGCTAACTGCAGGAATGTCCACCAGAGCTGTTGGTCGTGAAATGAATGCTCATTTCTCTACCATAAACCGCTTTCAAAGGCGTTTCAAAGAATTTAGCAAAACATTCAACCGGCCTCACAACCACATCCAGCAACTCCGCACAGCCATTGAAGAGGAGTTTCATTTATTGGACCAACATTCTACAGGTCACAATCAACAACCTGATCAACTCTATGCGAAGGAGATGTGTTGCATGCATGTGGCAAATGGTGGTCACCTCAGTTCCTTCCACCGTTGGTAATATACAAGCATTCTCATATGATGGGTGAAGGTCACTCCAGCCATTCCTTGTGCAGTTCCGGTATATGTAACCTGAAACAAACGAACAACAAACAAAGTACGTAAAGTATAATTTTTAACTTTGAAAACAAAATATTCAAAATCCTAAATGGAATAAGTAGAATGTATAATAACAAGGATTACTAGCAAGATTTGTCATGCTTGGCCCTTTATTTGTTTAAAACTACAGAATGCACAGTGCAAATTAAATCTCCATTCCTAAGAAGACACTTCATGTGTGGACACTCAAAGCCTCTGTAATGATGATAGTCACCCTTCTATGGAGCGCAGTGCTATGAATAGGATTAGCTTTATTTCTTTTGATTTTATTATAATTTCCGTTGTTGCGATTGTTTCTCTGTTGTGTCATTCGTCCCAGAAATGAATTCACTGGCTGGCATGCTGAGCTATAAGCTCTGTTTTTGGCATTACATTCTGGATTAAAGGCCTCTATGCACAGCTCACACTACAAGAAGATTTACTCCTTCAGTCTAGTGACAAAAAAGTGACGAAGAGCCCTGCAGAAAGGATTCATAGAACTACAGCGGTAAATAAAAGTATAGTTCTGAATATTATGACCCTGAATATAAAAAAGGTGGATTAGGTAGGTTAAGGGGACAGAGATGGAGCAAAGAAGAGAGAGATGGTGAGTGAGTGAGCAATGCTGCTGTAATGTTTTATTCAACTGTGACAGAACAGACACATACAGCAAAAGAGGGTAAGAAAAAAAAAGAAAAAAGCAAGTGACAGGATGATGGAAATGCAGAAAGAAAAGTCATGCGGTCTTGACTTTTGGCTCACATGAGTTCTGACAGCTCTGAATGTGTACTTGTAAGTATAAGATTCACTTCCAAACAATGAAACAACTGACATCTAAACATCTCCAAATTTATTAATGTATTATATCACAATGCAATATAATTATTCACTGTAATAATTAAATATTTATTGTTAATCTCAAGAAAATTGAATATTATAAGAATATTATTTGGGAGCTACACCAGTCATAGCAGCCAGTTAACAAATAATAATCTTATGACAATGTGGCCAAATAAAGACAATAGATCCAGAAGAATCCACACTCAATGACAGCCTGTTTGTCAGCTGGCAAACAGGCTAATTTGTTTAAGCATATTTACATGTAATTTTATATTACATATTGCATAGCATTTTTCTTATTCTGCTTTATGCACTTAACAAGGTGTGTTGATCAGGGACATAGGCAATGTTGCCTAAAAGCAGTATAAGAAACCTTTGAACTGCCAGTACAGAGATTATTATGACAAATAAGAGCCACTTTTGGATCTTAGTAAAAGAGAACATCACCAGAAGAGAAATGTAATGGAAGTTAATTGGAATTTAATTATACAGTTCTGTATGCAGTAGACACGTTTTCCCTACACCACTGAATCCAATGACATTTATCATTTTATCTGTATTAAAGCCTTACAAACTTATAACCGAAACTGAGGAATATAACAGGAACTGAGGAACTTAATTTAATATTATATCAAATTCCTTCCTGATCGTTTCCATATCCATTTCCTCTAAAGTCTTGAGCATGTACACAAAACTTAACAGAGGCAAAGACGGAATAAAACTAGTGTGTGTAGAGCCTGAACAATAAAAGTGAGAATTAACAATTTTCTTATTCTTGCTGTGGAGTGATCACACACACACACACACACACACACAAACAGACACACACATATACACACACACATACACAGCAGAAATTAAAAAATGGTCGTCGCTCAACAATAGTTAAGAAGTCTTTTCCACTGGCCATTTTATTTTATTCTGTACATATTAATTACTATATCAAATATCTATTGATTGATTTTATTTTAATTATTAAGGTTTAAATATACTTCCTTCATCTTCAGCACTCATTTTATCCGGGTCAATTTCAATTTCAATAATCAATTTCTGGAACAGTGATAACTGTATAAAATATGTCCACCTGTGTAACTAATAATCTGGGAAATCAGTGTGTATAAATCTGACCAGTTTGACTTGGAACATGATTGTTTTTTCCAAGAAGCTGTACATAACAGAAGGGATAACTACAGGAAATGGGAAAAACTGCTAATAAAAGCAGTGAACATTATCGAGAAGCAGCTGCACTCAATCTGATTAGGAAATAAACTGGATGATGTGGGTGGACAGCATGTTGGAGCAGTAGGATTTCTGACGTCTTCATGTTTGATCTTGCAGCGAAGGATAATGCTGAACCCTGATAACCTGCGACCCACGCATACCCACTTATAACCTGACATAAACCTTGTGCAGTTAACATGCTAATCTAGCCCATGGCAATGAATAATGTGTCATAAAACAAACAAACAGTAAAAAAAAGTGTTAGACTTGTTGCATTCTGACAGAACTACAGGGTTCATTTTAACCATTAAACCCATGGCATATTATAAGATATCTATGCAATATTTGATAACTGCAGTGAAAAGAATAGGAATGTTTATCAAAGTTATCAGGAAAGTCTGAATTTTATTCTTGTGAATTTTTTCTTAGTTAAACACTTTAGTCGAATGAGTGTAGAATGGAATCAATATCATATCAATACACCGTATTCCGCCCTTTATTTAGATCATGATTACACGAAATGAATGCACTCATTAAAGTATCCACATAAATTTAACGCACAGGTTCTCAACATATTCGTTCACAATCGTTTAACAGGTTCTAATTTATAACCCAAAATACGGTCACCTGATTGTAAAAAGTTTTGTTATATATTTCTGTAAAACATTTCTGTATGTAATATTTGATAATAATTACAAGTTTTAACAAATAATCTTTTGACAAATATCATTACAATTAATAATATAATAACAGACATTGTTTCCATTATACATTCAATCTGGAATGCCAAATAATTTCGTGTGCCATGTGTCATTTTACATCCCTACAAAAAATGGACCAAAAATGGTGTAAGGGACTAAAAATGTTGAAAATTGTTTTTATAAAACTTTAAAACCAGTACAACTGGGCTTGAATATTGTTTACACTCGTTTTTTTTTTTCTGAATGTGCATTAGCCTCTTTCTTTTCCTATATT
This sequence comes from Silurus aristotelis, assembly GCF_946808225.1. Lineage (NCBI taxonomy): Eukaryota > Metazoa > Chordata > Actinopteri > Siluriformes > Siluridae > Silurus > Silurus aristotelis. The sequence goes on from NC_139575.1 coordinate 10,052,201, forward strand.
TCATATCCATTGTATTATCCTGTCTATTTCAGCTATACACAAATATAAGTCATGCTCAAGTGGGTGGTTTGGTGTTAGCTTGCCAATGGGAGTTTTTGTTCTTGCCTGTTGTTACTAGAATTAGCATAGCATGGCATGCATCACTCAGGTCTTTCACCCTGAGGCTAACGTAGGGAGAAAGCTGGCTGAATGCTTGCGCTTGTCTTTTGTGGTAAAAGGTCTAAGGTGATGTCTGATGGGAATGAAGAAGTATATACTAGCAGTGACTCATGGTGCTAACAAGCAACGCAACAACACCAACCTCCTCTGGCTCCTAGTGCTCTGCCTTTTTTCATGACCCCTTTGATTTTTCATTATTTTATTATTTTCTTGGCACCAAACATTTTGCACTGCATGAAGCAATATTACTTATTATTTATTTCATTTATACAGTTTGGGTTTTTTCTTCATCAGGGGAAATAGAAGCCCTTGCTAGTCATTATGTTATACTTTTGTAAGAAAGAGATTTGCTGTGGTACACTTTTGACTTATTTTAATTTTATGCTAATCTTTGATAGTGTTTACATAACATTTGTAATGGTTTTAGAGACAAGTGTAATAAATTATTGTCTCTTTCTCTCTCTCTCTCTCTCTCTCTCTCTCTCTCTCTCTCTCTCTATCTATCTATCTATCTATCTATCTATCTATCTATCTATCTATCTATCTATCTATCTATCTATCTATCTATCTATCTATTTTTCTATCTATCTATCTATCTATCTATCTATCTATCTATCTATCTGTCTGTCTGTCTGTCTGTCTGTCTGTCTGTCTGTCTGTCTGTCTGTCTGTCTGTCTGTCCAGCATAGAGTGCAGTCAGTGTTCAGTGTTAAATTCATCCCTAAGGTGTTCAGTAGGGTTGCGGTTACAGCTCTATAGAAGGCAAATTAAGATCTTACACTCCAAACCATGTAAATCTTAATCATGTAAAATCTTAATGGAACTAGCTTTGTGCACGTGGGCATTGTCATACTGGAACACGTTTTGGTCTCCTAGTTCAACTAAATGGAAAACGTAATAAAAATTTAATTATGACCATCACTTTTTGAATAAAAATGCATTTCAAATACATTTAATTTAATCGTGAAACCCAAAGATAGCACTTACATTAATAAATAATTTATAGATTAAAAAAAAAGAAAAACAAGAAAAAACACTACTCTATATTGACGAGAAAACAGTAATTATAATTATCCAATGAATCCAATAAGTCAGTTTGCATTTGGTGTCACTGACAGGAAAAATTATTATTAGGTAATTTATTATGTTCTTTTATTGTATTTACACATGTTGTAAATACATTATGTAACATTTCATTTTTTTTAAGTAATGGTTGATTCCTAGTATTTTTTTTCTGATGCAGTGATGCATTATAAAATAAGAATGAAAGATAAACATTTATTTAAAAACCATTAGGGTACTTAAAAACCGCACTCTTGCACTACTTGTCCAGTTTACTTTGTCTATTTGAGCATATTAAACAAGAACTGCAATTACTATCAGTGTTTCTATCTTTCCAGGATGTGTATCTTAATCAACACTGTTTAAATGTTTACTGAACACTAGAGAGTCCTCTGTGTCCTGGGTTTGGCACATTTATGGCCATCCACCAATTTGTGTATAAAGGCTGAGGCTGTAAAAGTCCTTTGTTTTCTCTAGCTTTCGGACTGTAAGGACACAGAGCTTCGCACAAAGGAAACTGCACAGCATCATTTTATTCAGGTTGGTTCTGAAGAGGACAGTGATGTTTGACAGCTGTTTAAAGTGGTTGTAGTGTTTGACAAATACACTCAGTGCAATGTACAGAAGTCTAGTTGAAGCTGGTTTTCTAATAGCCATAGTAAATAATCAGCAGATATGCATTGCATCATGCTGTGTGTAATCTGTGTGTAAAAAAATAAATCTTTTAAATACATTAAATTATTAAGAAAGTCAACACAAAAGAGCATAGTGTTAAAAAACTAATTAAAGACGGAGTGGTGCGCTGCAGCTCGACACATAGTAGAGCTAAATTTTTAACGGATTATTTTTTATATAACTGCCGATATTGAGATGTTTTGTTTCTCTTACATCACAGTAAACTGTTACAGATAACACTACCTTTTTAGGTAAAACATGAGAAATATTTTTTTCCATTTAGAGTTATGTTTAATATTGTGGAACCTCCAAAAGATACTGTAAGCAAGTTCCTCTTATCATTTATGTTATAACAGTTATAAACAGTTGATCCCCACCAACCTCATTTTCTTGGTCTCTTAATTTTAATATGTTAGACAGGAAAATGTAACAATTTTTTGTTTATTGAGAAGCTTTGTCAGAAAGCTAAAAACAATGGACTCTCTGGAGCGTGTAAATGATTAATATGCAAATGCATGCATTAATATATGTCATGCAGCTGGCACTACTGTAGAAAATTATTCAGCACCTCTTGGCCAATCAGAATGGACAATGGTGATGTGCTATTAGCAGAGATAAAGGAGCAAATGAGGGATTACCGTTGTTGTTGGCGAAGAGTTGGGAAACTTCGGAACAAGAGATATTAACCACTTTGCCAACTTCAGCTCTGTACCAGCAACGGATCTCATCCCACTCAGTTCGGCAGCCTAAAAAGCAGGAACACATTCAGAAATAATAACAATAAAACAATAAAAAAAATACAACAAAAAACAAAGCAAAACTTTTTATATTTTAAGACATTTTACAGCAGTGTACACCACAGAAATGCTGCAAAATCCCCAAACAGAAACACAAAATAAAGGCCAGTAAGGCTTCTGAACATAAGAAAGCACATGCTCAAACAAGTCAGACAGGATGTGTGCTAAAATATAGACAGAATATTTGTGCTCAAAACCAAAAACCTGCTTCAAACCAGGCATAAGTACAGTGCTTTAGCTCTTTAAAGTTTATACAATAAAATGTCAAACGATAATCCAAGGATTTAATCCATAAATCATTACACTTCTATTAAACACATGAGTCTCTGAGAGAGACAGCAGCATGGTGAGGTTGTGATGATGGCTTCAGGAAGTCATTCATGGAAAGAAATGTTAAATGTAAAGCATTCATTACAGGAAGAAGCCATTAATCTTCCCAACATGATGTACAAATTGAGTGGCTCATTAAGCAAGAGCTATTTGTAGACAGTATGGCGTTTTAAAGCCAATACCAAAATTTAGAAAATATTGCATGCTTCATGCTTGATAGTGCAAAATTTTATTAAAAACAAAATGCACTGATTTAAAAATCTCAAATTAATATTCTATCAAAATGTTTAAACTGAGAATATAATGTATTTCATTTTAAGGAAAAAAAAAACAAGGTCATTTTGAATTTGATAGCTGCAAAGTCTCATTATGCACCAAATGTTTTTATATTTTAAAAGGTCTAGACGGCAGGCAGGCCAGGTCAGCACCCAGATTATTCTACTATGAAGTCATGCTATTGTAATAGATGCAGTGTGCAGTTAGCATTGTCTTGCTCAAATATGAAAAGCCTTCCCTGAAAAAGATTTAGTAATTTAGTAGTATTTTCTGGATGGAAGTATTTGTTGGAGCCTTTCGAAACGTGCAAGTTGCCCATTCCACCGGCAAAAATTCCCTCATGTTTGCAGTTAAACCGTATTACATTCTATAACTCAAAAGTATAAAAATCATACTGTGCACAATCCAAATAACAGACCTTTGGATCCCATTCATGTATTTCCTCCTACATATTCCTATAGCAAATCTTTAAATCATAGCCAAGAAAACTGGTTATACGACAGCACCATGACTGACAATGCGCTTAATAACTTATAAGAATAACTTAAGTGCTTAAGTGCTATCAAATTTGTTTTTCAACCCCAATTCCAAAAATGTTGGAAAAGAGTAAACTGTAAATAAAAACAAAATGCAATGATTTGAAAATCTTATAAACTTATATTTTATTTACAAAAGAACATAAACATATAAAATTTTTAAACTAAGGAAATGTTCCTTTTGAAAGATAGGGCAATATTGGGGCATATAGGGCAATATTGGGGCATATAGGGCAATATTGAATTTGATGCCTGCAACTAGTGCAAATTTGCATTTACCATCAATATTCAGACAGCAATGTATATATATATATATATATATATATATATATATATATATATATATATATATATATATATATATATATATATATTTTTTTTTTTTTGTTACATTCTCCCATAATTCATTGATGTATTTATTAATTAAATTCTTACTCTTAATCTACCATAACACCTGAGCTCTACAATCCAGCAATGAGTAGTGCGGTGCCGTCCACTGATAAATTAATACAGCTACCAGAAACATGAATAAAGAGCCTCAACAAGAGTAAAGAAAGCAATGTGGAATGCTGGGAAATCCTGCAGAATGGAGCACACATCTGCAAACCTCAATCAGTGCTTTGGCATGACCCAGACTCAGTGATTCATGTGAGCATGGTGTTGCCCCCTGAGAGACTTTCAAGACCTCATGTCACTTCGTTAGCACAGCCGCTATCAAAGCACTAGCGAAACGTGCCGCAGATTTATTTTTCATGGCGAGGCCATTCACTTTCCTCTTGGTCTCTGCTGTCAGAGCCTGAGATAAGCACAGGGATATTAGGTATGCTTTTTTAAGTCAAACCCAAATTGAATGCCTTATTTTAAGGCTCTCTGCAAAGCATATTCTAAGGATGTTTCTTGTATAACGTTGTGGGCTTTTTGAATGCGAAACAATTCTGACTTTAAACCTGGACGTTTTCTGAATGCAACTTTCAAGGGTATAAAAATGAATAGTATTCTTTATGTCATTCAAGATGAGTACCAAATAATGCCTTTAAAAAGGTTGAGATTGTGTAACACTTCATCTGAACTGCGCAGCCCACAGAGCTCTTTCAATCAGGCAGAAAGGAACGTAAGAAATAAGGACAGGACTGGAAGCTCAATGAAAATTCATAATGGTCTCAAGACTACCTTGTACTAACTTTATAATTATGATATAAACTTCAAAGCTTAGCTTAAATACTGACAGTACACAGAAGGGATGCAATACTAATATTCAACTATTTATTTACCGGTCACCAAACACAATGCAATGCATAAATAAGGAATACAACATTGACAATAGGATGATGTGCTATTCTAAATAAGAAGGTGAATTACTCTTAAATCACAGCTAACAAAATCAATGTTGTATTAGTTAAAGGACATAACACCACACTTACATAAGCTATTATGTCTATTTATACTATTACCAATCACCAGCCTCTCTTTTTCGAATTCAATGGAAGGTAAAAAAGCACATCTTGTCATGTTCCTGAAAAAGTGGAAAGGCCTGTGTTCGGAATATGATGGACAGCTGAAAGTCACAGCATTACCGCTCTCTAAATAAACATTTCTCACAGAAAATGCCACCGTGTACACAATTACACATTTCTTTTACTGTAAACCTGCTTATGTGAAGCATCCACCTTACGATTTCCTATAAGTTGTTAATTTAGAAATGTTGTCGTATTAAAATGAGGGCAATCCTCTAAAAAATAAAAACAGTCAGCACAATTGTCAAAGTAAATGTCATAGAAAATTCATTAACAGCTTTTGTCCAATCAGAAACAAGAATATAACAATGCAGTGCTCTGATCATGTGTGAATTTCACTACAAAATACAATGCTAATCAACATAAAAAAATAGGTCATCAGAAAAAATAATGGCAAAGAAATCACTACAAAATTAATAAATGCACTCTAAATAAATAATAAAAATAGAGGCATGTGCCAGTAAGTGCATTATTTTTTTTTGTGGTTTGGATGCTGCACAGCCTGAGGGTTGGTTGGATGTTAATATGGTTTCATTTTGTTAACGCCTATACAACAACTCATATTTTCCTTCTCCTTACCTTTTAAATCATCCTTATTGACACTATGCGCTATTGGTTATCTAAGATCCTTGTGCCTTCAGTTCTAATAAGGTTTATTGAATAGGAAATTGACTATATCTGTTTCCAATATCTAAAACCTTACATCGCTGGGTTCAATCATGTCTTCCTGCCTGAAGAAGCAGATACTTATTGAAACATTTATCTTCTCTAAGGTCCCAGGGCTCTTCGCTGTATAATAATATAATTGCGGCTTAGTTTTGTTTTGTGTGCTCCCAAGCACGTGTTTGTATTTTGTATAAAATGTGGATGGCCATCTACGGAATATTGTTGTTTAAAATATTCAATCTTTTATTCCCTTATGCATTAAAAAAAGAACTAAATCCATTCCTGGGGAAATGTGCAGAAAATTAGAAAGCATATATTTGAAGGAGAAGGAAAAGGGAAAACCTTCTATAATTCATAGTAATGATTTGAGAAATGAGCGACACCATGTGTAGTGAGGTGTTTAAATAGCTAAAGCGGGACTTCCTCTTCAGCTTCCTGTGCTGTCAATTTGACAGATGAGCTTGTGTGGTATATGAGAATCTCTTGGTATTATCTTCACTAACTGTTTTCTGTTCTGTAAAAAAAAAAAGGCTATTATAGAAAGGAAGATTATACAGCAGTGATAAATTATTCTGTCATGTTATTCCACATCATCGAGTTACAGTCTACAAGTGAAAAAAGTCAGATGAGGGCTTAAATGTTCAGAAGGAATTAAATTTGTACTTGAAATCTTTTGCTGATGGTTCATCAATGGATTACAATTACTCTATAGCAGATTACAGATGTTTATGATTGGTTAAAACTGGTGTTCACTTATAAACATTTGAGTACACATGCAGGGTTTTTGTTGTTTTCTAATGTAACTCTATAAAGTTCTACATACATATAAAAATATATATTTACAAATGAATACATGTCTAAATGTGTTTATGGATCTGTGTATGGGTCCTGGGATGTTAAGAGGTTCAAAAACAACAGAAAACCTCCAGAAACCTCATCTTTAAAAAAACTCTTTATCCTGGTCAGAGGTATGATGGATTCTGGGTCTAAGCCAGAATGCTACCTTTTGCCAGAGTTATTATATCAGGTGAGTTATATCTGGTATTGAAATATAACTCTATACAGGTAGTTCTTGAATTACGGTGGAGATGCGTTCTGAAAACCCCATTGTAACTTGAAAACATTGTAAGTTGAGACTTAGCCAAGCATTCTCAGTAGTCTTGAAGAATGATGATCAGTATACTGTATATGGTATACTGTTATTTGTTCATTATTTACCAAATGACAGTACATAATTTAGCGAAACAAAGCAATTTACAATACTATACTGTAAAAACTATACTATGCATGGAGGGCAGAGCATACACTGCTATAGAACACTTGCCTACTGAGTAAAACTTTATATATTTTTACAACTTTATCGTATCAATATCATCATCATAAGATCAAAAAAGTCCTAAGTCAAACCATCACAACTCGTGGATCATCGGTATGTGTTTTCTGTTTCACCTGTTGCTCTGGCCTCCTCTTTAATTTTCATTTTTGCTTCAAGTAAGAGCATCAAAAAACGTAAAAGATTTCCAAAATCATCATGGTAACAAAATTTGAAGTATTTGCGAGTTAAGCTGCTTACTAACTAGTCAAGTTTTTGTAAATAAAATAGTCACAACTAGATATCTAGAACTATACAAAAACAACAATCAAACCTAAATTCACATGTACAATTTATTTATAATTCTTTTATTATTTACATTGATGGAAAATTTCAAACTATACTAGTTTTGTAAAACTGTTGTATATTCGGTTAATATGTGCAGCAGGTTTAAGCCCTCTGTCTGACTAACTTAGTAAAAACTTCTCATTTAATCAGCTTTAATCTTTTCTCTCAGTAAAGCATGAATTTAAATCGGTTGTGTAAGAAAAAAGCCCATAGACGCTAGTGTTTACAGGCATGTTTCACACAAGCTGTGTTTTCCATAGAAAAAAGTTTGGGTTAAATGAACAAACAGTGCAATGTTTTACATTTTCTATAAAAACATTTCATTGCTGCATTTTAATGAAATTTTAAAGGAAGAATTGCCTCTGGTCTGTACTGTGAGAAAGGCATTTGGGGAAGAGCTCAAGGGGTATTACTAATGTAGCACACCTGAGACCAGTTGTCCTACGTACATTTATTTGATCTCTCTCTCTCTCTCTCTCTCTCTCTCTCTCTCTCTCTCTCTCTCTCTCTCTCTCTCTCTCTCTCTCTCTCTCTTTCTCTCTCTCTCTCTTTCTCTCATACACACACACACACACACACACACACACACACACACACACACACACACACACACACAATGAACAGTGAGTCTGTGTTTCTGTCACCAAAGCAAAGCCAAAGCCAGGCAGAATAAAGGGTGAGGGAGCGAAACAGCTGTAATGTTATTTGTTTTGCAATAGCTTTACATTACTGTCTAACTGTCTTTGCTAAGGTCTAAAATGATCATGCGATTGTTGTGAACTATTTTAATGCATGAAAAATAGAACTATTTTGTGAGACACAAAACTGTTTGCTTTTTCATTTAAATAGTATGGGATTGGCATGAAATATACATTAAACATTACACCAATGAAATCAAACTTATAACCTATAAAATATATAAAATAATATCAGTTCAACAGGACCTTGTTGTTCTTAGTTTTCAATTTGGCCCTGAACCATTTTCCTTATATCTGTGTAATTGATATTATAATGATTGTCCTCATAATGACCTTTCCCTGCCAGCTTTCTGGTGATTATGTCTTTAGATGCAATAACTTTGTCAGTTTATGTGTTAAGCATAATTTGGATTCTGACTAAGATTATTACTGCCTAGCATGTGTTTGAATAAATTGTTAACCCAGAAGTAATCCCTTGATTTTCACACAGGAAAAGAGTCTCACATCTTTTTGCTGAGATAGGAGTAGAATGAGGATAAGGAGGAGGATGCTCTTCACCATCATGGGGGAGTGGGTGGAAAGGGCAAGTGCTAAAACGTGAGTAATGTAGCATGTTTAAATGCCAAGGGCGAAGCAGGAAATTCATCAGGTCTTTTTTTCCCCCGCAAGTCGGTATTTGAAAGAGTCTGATCTTGAATTGAATGGGGTTCCTCTGTCGAGTAGCTGTTAGCATGATTTAAACTGAGCTACTTAACAAGCAATGATTTTATTATTTTACTTTTGCGCTTTTCTGTTTAGGAGTAAAGGAAAGACAAGGATCTTATTGGAAGATGAGTTGACGACCGGCTATATTCAGACCATCAAAGATATTGTCGTTGTATCATTAACCGTGAGAAATTGTTCTCAACATTTACAGCTGATAACTGGGGCTCAATGCTAAAAATCATGATTTAAAAAAATTTTATTTAGTCAAGTAAAGGTTTATTTCTATAGCGCTTTTTACAGCGGACATCGTCTCAAAGCAGCTTTACAGAATTAAACAGTTAAGGTAAACGATGTGTATATATCCCTGATGAGCAGCCATGATGACTGTGGCAAGGATAAACTTCCTTAGATGTTATGAGGTTGAACTTATTTAGCCAAATAAGGAAGTAATATTTTATTTTAATATATATTTAATATATATATATATTAAAATTAATACAAATATTAAACGCACTTTTAAATGGTACCATTTGATATTAAAAGAAAATACAACTTGAGCCTTGTTATACATAAATAGCCAGAATTTTTTTTTAAATAGTTGAGTTCCCTTCCAGGAACTTGAGCTCCGTCGAAAACACTTTGGGAACGCTTTGAACTGTTCACGCACTGATTCACGTAAAATCTGACCAATAGGCAGTCGCGATATCATTGGCGGGCGACACGAGAGACGATTGTCTGTGCTGTGGCCGTATGGCTATCCATACACTATGACTATCCACGCTCCCAGAGATCACTCTTTGAGGAGAGTGGATGGTGGAATGCGACCGATCCTAGATCTGCACTATTTGAACCGCTCATTTAAAAGGCTCAGGTTCAAGATGCTCACTCTCAAGGAGATAGTGTCTCAGATCAAGTCCAAGGACTGGCCATCCTGCCTTCTCACAGAAGGTTCCTGGGGTTTGCTTTCGGGGGCGAAGCTCAGGGCCTCCTGTTCGACCTAGCACTCTCACCCCGCACCTTTACCAAGTGCATGAATGCGGCTCTAGCCCCGCTATGGCTTCAGGGCATCCGCAATCTAAACTATATCGACGATTGGTTGGTATTAGCTTGAGTAGAGCTTCAGGCGGTCTGGCATCGAGATGTCGTTCTCGCCCACATAAAGGAATTAGGGATAAGACTAAACGCAAGGAAGAGTGTACATCCCAGGCCGGTTGAACTGGAGAGCAGACGCCCTTTCGAGGCAAGGTCAGAGGCCCGGGAAATGGAGGCTCCACCCTAAGGTGTGAGCACCACCAGTTTGACCCAGTTAACTGCCCGGTTGGTTAAGTTCTGGAGTTCCTGCAGAAACAGTTTGCTGCAGGGTTGGCTCCATCAACCTTGAAAGTTTACGTGTCCGCTATCGCGGCTTATTGTACTCCGCAGGTGGTGCAGTCACTGGGGAAACACCCCTTCATGACATGTTTTCTATAAGGCACCTGGAGGCTGAAGCCCAGGACATGACCCAGAGTGAATGTGTGGGACTTGCCCGTTGTGCTGGTGGCTGTATCTGAGCCCCCCTTCGAGCCATTGGCCCAGGTGGCCCTTAGGTATTTGTCAGTTAAGACTGCCTTCCTCCTGGCAATCTCCTCCCTTAAGAGTGTCGGGGACCTACAGGCTCTTTCTGTGGCCCCGTCTCTCCTGGAGTTTGCCCCTGGCATGGCCAGTGCTATTCTTTACCCCAAACCAGGATATGTGCCTAAGGTGCCTGCGGCTACCTCGCGACTTGTCGTGTTGCAGGCATTCTGCCCTCCTCTTTTCCTAGGCCCTAACCAGGAAAAGCAAAATCGACTTCACAGGCCTCCACAGGTTTCCCGGCTAATAAGCAGACGCTCAGTAGATGGGTTGTGGATGCTATTTGTCTGTGTTATGAGTCTTTTGGTCTTCCCACTCCTTTCGGTGTTAAGGTTCATTCCACCCAGGGTATGGCGGGCTCTACGGCCTGGTCCACTTGAGTGTCGCTCCAGGACATTTGTAACGCTGTGGACTGGTCCAGCCCGCTGTCCTTTGTCAGGTTCTATGACCTCGCCACTCCCGGCTCCTCTGTCCTGCATGCAGGTTGTGCTCAGACACACTAAGCAGGGACTGGTCAGTATGGCATGATTGGACACTTGTTCCCAAAGTGTTTTCGATTCACGACTGCCTATTTGCCAGATTTTACACGTGATTCAGAGCGTGAACAACGCAAGGCGTTCCCAAGCATTTTTTTTTTCACCTAAGTAACCTAGTGATGATGTATATAGGATAGGAATGTATGTAGGATAGGAAAATAAAGACAAAGTACAGAAGGTACAGGCTGGAAAGAAAGAAGAGGATAAAAGGAGAGAAGAGTGCTCCTTTGCCAGATTTCGTATTTCGTTGAATATATACACAAATTGGCAACCAATAAATTGACAAAACTAAAATAGGGTCTTTGAGAGGATCAAACCAAAGAATTCTTAAGGGTTTTGGGTTGCAGTTAATTAATTACAATTAAGGAAAGTGTGCCAATCAAACAGATAATCAAATAATCAACAAATCAATCTTTCCATAAACATAATGCAAAAATAGGTTCAGTAATGCGTATATAGAGCTGGTGCTGTTCTTTGTTCCTGGCTCCAGTAAGGAAAAAACTCCTACTTACAAGGAATTGAATGTTTAAGAGTTTTAGACTGAGTCATTTTATTATCCATGGGATTGAACATTGAATGCATGGCAAAATTCTTATTTCAGGCACCACAATAATAAAAGTTGCTGGATTCCTGCCAATATCCAGCAACTTCTCACAGCTATTGAAGAGGAGTGGACCAACATTCCTCAGGCCACAATCAACAACCTGATCAACTTTAGTTAAAACATAGAGTGTAACGGAACTCACAGTTAATTATTATTCATATTTGTGATCATCAATATTTGAACAGTTTACATATTAAAAACAATTTTAAATAAAATGCCTGTTTGGTTAAATAATATTTTAATAAATTTTAATTTCATAAATGAAATGGATTAAATTAAGTGATCTATTTGCCCTATTTGGGTAATAAAGATGTTATCGTGTGTGTGTGTGTGTGTGTGTGTGTGTGTGTGTGTGTGTGTGTGTGTGTATGTGTGTGTGTGTGTGTGTATTTTACATTTAATATTTAATGTTCTGCTTATTTCAGCATACTTTAACAAGTGTTTTCATTCCTTCTTTCTTTGCTTCTTTGCTTTTTATTTTATTATATCTGTAGATTCTTCGTTATAGACTTTCCACCATACAATCTATAGTGAATCTTTATTTTGCATCCAAATTGACCTAAATATGACTAAATAAGAAAATACATTTGTAAGAACTACATTTCCCTATTTGGAAGTGATAGCGTAGATGTTCAGATGTTGAACTTTTAACTAAAAGGTTAGTTAAACCAGCGCAGTTCTTCTCAAGAGAATACTATAGAAATAAAACTAATATATTTTTGAGTAGTCAATGTGCAGCTTGTATAGCAGTACAGATTTACTGTTCTCTGAAAATAACTCAACAAACAGCCATTATTGTCAAAAAAAGCTGTCAAAAAAGTGAGTACACCCTAAGTGATGAAAAAGTTGCTGCTTTAAGTGCAATTCTCTCATACTAACCACTGACTATTCAACATAGCACCTGAATTATTGCACTCTACAAAGACGGCCAAGGCTATAAGAAGAGGTTTTCTAAAAGGGTTTTACTCAGAACAGACCTCGCAAGGATCGATCAAAGTAGTAGAGTCCTCATGCTGTGCGTCAGGTGCAGAGGCTGGCTTGAAAAGCAGACGCATGAGTGAAGGTCCGCTTCTCAGTGCTCAGACTATACGCCGCACACTGCAACAAGTCAGTTGTCCTAGATGAAAGCCTCTTCTGGCTCGCAAGAAATCCTGCAAACAGTTTGCTGAAGATGACCTGTCCAAGAGTATGAAATACTGTAACCATGTCCTGTGGTCTAATGAGAATAGGATAAACTTGTTTGGCTCAGATGGTGTCCAACATGTATGGCAATGCCCCAGTGAGGAGCACCAAAAAAACTGTGCCTTGCCTACAGTCAAGCATGGTGGTGGTAGCATCATGGTCTGGGGGTGCATGATTGCTGCTGGTACTGCGGAGCTGCGGTTCATTGAGGGAAACAGGGATTCCAACATGTACTGTGACATTCTGGAGGAAAACCCTCCCTTCTGAAGGGAGGATGCCCTCCCTTCAGAAACTGGGACCAACGGCAGTTTTCCAACATAATTATGACCCCAAACACACTTTGAAGATGACAAATGCCTTGCTCAGGGTGAAGGTGATGGAGTGGCCAAGTATGTCCATTCCAAAAAATTTTTTTTTTTATCAATTTCAATATTGATGTGTTCACTTAGGGTGTACTTATATATAAATATATAAGTACACCCTAAGTGTACTTATGGTACACTTAGGGTGTACCATAAGTACACCCTAATATATATATATATATATATATATATATATATATATATATATATATATATATATATATATATATATATATATATATATATATATATATATATATATATATATATATATATATATATATATATATATATATATATATATATATGCAGTTAACTGGGTCCAACTGGTGGTTATATATATATAAAATTCTAATTCTAAAATGATGATGGTCATCACTGTTTAACTTTGATGTTTTAAAAACAATGTTTACAATTTAAAACTGCAGCGTATATCACATAGAACAGCAGTTCTCCCACTTGATTGTCCATAATAGCAAACAAAATGGAATTCGGGTAACCTGATCTCCTCAAACACAGAGCTCCAGATGCAAGGACCAACATTAGAAAAATGATCTGAAGCGTTGTTTATTTTGTTAACATCATTATTGCTTGTCAGTAGTTGGCAAAATCAAATTAAAAACTCAAATCTAATTCAAATGAATGTGGAAGGCCCTTTGATCCCAAGTGAGTTATCTTGATCCCAAGAGACAGTATCCAGTTGAAGCTCAGAGCTGAGCAGTTGAGGGTTGGCAATGTTGAACAGATAAACAGTGACAGGATTTGAACCATGACTATGTTTAGCTTCACTGCTGATGAACAAAACGGGCCTCGTTTATCAACGGTTTTGGTATGTAAATGTGAAAATGACAACAGAGCTATACAGAGCTAAATATTTCTACAATAGTTACAAACACTTCAGTAAAGCTGATTTTCTTATTACACACAAGCATTTGTTGATAAATATTCTTCACTTTTAAATTATCAGGGAGTTTGTAAAGATTTAGCTGAGAAAGGAGGACATTAACAACAACTCAGGCATAAATAAATGGGCTTTTGACTGAACTAAATAAAGAAAATGACAGCTAAACAGTGACTAACTTTTCCCCCTAATTTAATGTCTGGTCTTATTGTAAAGAAAGGATTTGTTTTTTTTCCTTCATACACATTACACAAAATGTCAGTGACTTGCCATTCATTCGGGTTCGCTTCTGTTAGGAGTAGCGCATCCAACTGTAAATTCCTTCCAAACCCATTTTAACCATTACATCATGTGTTGCTGGAGTCAAAGATAATCTATCTGCCTTGAACCTTCACCGTGAACAAAATGGGCATCCTATAGCTCACAATCAATGTAGCTTGAAACTTTTGCTTTTATATTCCTATGTGATTATTCCAAAACCCTCTAAAAGGTGTCCAATCACGTCGACATTTTCACATTCTTTATTGGATGGTCAGAGACTTTACTAGTCAGAGCTCACAACCCGCATGTGTAGCAAACTGCACAAGCGTGAATATATTTGTATGGATTTAAAAAATGTTTTCCATAATGGCTGACAAACAAGATATTAATTTGGTCGCAGATATACTTATAAGGACATTTACAGTGGTTAAGGCACTGGATTACTAATCGGAAGGTCGGGGGTTCAAGCCCCGGTATCGCCAAGCTGCCACTCTTGGGCCCTTGAGCAAGGCCCTTAACCCTCTGTGTGCTCCAGGGGCGCTGTATCATGGCTGACCCTGCGCTCTGACCCCAGCTTCCAAGCAAAGCAAATTTCACTGTGCTGTAATGTATATGTGACAAATAAAGGCTATTCTATTCTATTCTATTCTATTCTATTCTATTCTATTCTATTCTATTCTATTCTATTCTATTCTAAGAAAAGCTTGTCATTGCGAGTTAAAGTCAGCCTAAACTATTCAAAACAGTTTTTAAGCTTTTTCATGAACCATTTATACCTTTAGGTTTTTTTTCCATGTTGACTTTTAATTCCAAATATATGCAGATGGTGCAGTTGTGGCTGCAATGACAGCAGGCTTGTTGAATTGTGTTCATTGGGTTTCTAGTTAAAGTAATGGCATTTATTCTCATTGCATGATATACCTGTCTGTGATGCAGCACTCTGTTATATTGCGCTTCTCCATAATATTGATGCTTTTTATAGCTGTAGCATCAAAATTATGATGTTAAGAGGTGACCTGATTCAGGTAGGACACCAATGAAGTCCTTGGTGTGAAATGCTACGGCAAAATATCTACAAGGTGGTATTACAAATTTTCAAGACTAGCTCTGTTTAAAAGAAAGTACTTTATTTATCTACGTTCACACAAAGTCCCCTTGCACAGCGCTCAATTCAGTACTCCCAGTTTTCTTGCCACTTCTGGAAAATGTCCTGAAGCCTTCTTTTCAAAGTGTGTCAGAGATCCATCTGCAATGGTTTCAAAATGGCGACCTTTTAGCTGGATCTTTATCTACTGGAAAAGGGCGAAGTCCGCAGGAGCCAAATCTTAATAGGTAGGGTGGGTGCGGAAGTAGGAACATGTGTATTGTTTTCCGACGATCGTTATGCACAAGTCGCCAAATGGCCTCGACATTTTCAGGGGTTGAGTTTGTCGAACGTTTTTCTGATCTCTGGTCGTCTTCTGGTGATGTTCTTCCCCTCTTGAAGTGGACATGCCACTTAAAACACCTTGAACGACTCATTCTGTCAAATCCTGTCAAATGTCCCTATGGCAGATTTGCTCAGTTTCAGGCAGGATTATACGTTTGCTCTTCTGTTCTAACTTGCTGTCCATGATCGCCACATGAAAACATGTGGTCAGAATAGCACCAGTTAGCATCAACAGTCTCGAAACTTTTTGATACATTATTGATGTATTGATTACATATGGGTTGGGGGGAAAAAAGTGAAAATGTGAAAATGCATCTAAAGACATCCTACTGTATACAATCATGTGCCTCCAACATTGTGCCCCAATACTTTTGTCCATGTAGTGTATGTGCAAAAAACTGAGATTGATTGTCTCCTAACTTTTTTGTATTAAACCAATATAAATACATAAATACCTTTGAAAATAAACAGGATTTATTTTGATTAAAATCTTACGAGCTTGAATGCGGACTGATCACGTCCGTGTCCAGACATTATTATAAACCATTTGCTTTGAGTTACACACCTGAGAGGAATTTAATTACTTGTGTGAACAGACAAAAGGTCTATAAGTTAAAGTATAAATGCTTATTAAAAGTTTATTAATATTAACACATGGTGAATATTCATGAGTTTTAGATGGAAAGCCTCTAGAATGGATCATTGTTTCAGTGTATGCTGTTTACTTCATTTTACACATCATCTATCATTTTCCTATACTGACTATGTTAATCTTTAATACCTACAACTATAAATGAGTAAATTGTAAATAATTTCACTGTAATCAAACTTCATCAAGCTTACTGAGATATTAATAGAGCTATGTGTTACACACTGACCCAAATACAAATGAAAATGCTTGCAAGTTTACCCATTTTTAGAGTAAACATCTCAAACTGTAGTTATTGCGAATGCATTTCATAAGCTTGTCTTCCTAACTAGGTCTCCTATCCCTGTCTATGGAATGCCATTATATATAACTAATTTAAAGGCTTATCCTCAGGCTAGAAGCTTTAAACTTTGGATTACCATTTTCCTGGTGCAAAACAACACATTTGAGAATCAAGTTTATTTGTTTATTGTATAAACATTTTAATACAAAGGAACACTAAAACAAATTTTCTTTTGGAAATGATATAACCCTTTTCTGTCAATCCCATTTATAATTATTGGGAGATGACCAAACCAGTGACTCATAAAAGTGTTTGTCTGATTGATTACAGTATATCACAGGTCTTAACTCTTTGCTAAGTTGAACTAATTTGCACATGTTGACCTTTTCAGCGTTAATGCCTGAAATGTAAATTTGTAACAGAAAGTGGGGTGTATATTTAATATATATATATATATATATATATATATATATATATATATATATATATATATATATATATATATATATATATATATATATATATATATATACAGTGAGGAAAATAAGTATTTGAACACCCTGCTATTTTGCAAGTTCTCCCACTTAGAAATCATGGAGGGGTCTGAAATTGTCATCGTAGGTGCATGTCCACTGTGAGAGACATCATCTAAAAAAAAAAAATTCCAGAAATCACAATATATGATTTTTTAAACTATTTATTTGTATGATACAGCTGCAAATAAGTATTTGAACACCTGAGAAAGTCAATGTTAATATTTGGTACAGGAGCCTTTGTTTGCAATTACAGAGGTCAAACATTTCCTGTAGTTTTTCACCAGGTTTGCACACACTGCAGGAGGGATTTTGGGCCACTCCTTCACACAGATCTTCTCTAGATCAGTCAGGTTTCTGGCCTGTCGCTGAGAAACATGGAGTTTGAGCTCCCTCCAAAGATTCTCTATTGGGTTTAGGTCTGGAGACTGGCTAGGCCACGCCAGAACCTTGATATGCTTCTTACAGAGCCACTCCTTGGTTATCCTGGCTGTGTGCTTCGGGTCATTGTCATGTTGGAAGACCCAGCCTCGACCCATCTTCAATGCTGTAACTGAGGGAAGGAGGTTGTTCACCAAAATTTTGCAATACATGGCCCTGGTCATCCGCTCCTTAATACAGTGCAGTCGCCCTGTCCCATGTGCAGAAAAACAGCCCCAAAGCATGATGCTACCACCCCCATGCTTCACAGTAGGGATGGTGTTCTTGGGATGGTACTCATCATTCTTCTTCCTCCAAACACGTTTAGTGAAATTATGACCCAAAAGTTCTATTTTGGTCTCATCTGACCACATGACTTTCTCCCATGACTCCTCTGGATCATCCAAATGGTCATTGGCAAACTTAAGAAGTGCCTGGACATGTGCTGGTTTAAGCAGGGGAACCTTCCGTGCCATGCATGATTTCAAACCATGACGTCTTATTACCAACAGTAACCTTGGAAACGGTGGTCCCAGCTCTTTTCAGGTCATTGACCAGCTCCTCCCGTGTAGTTCTGAGCTGATTTCTCACCATCCTTGGGTATATTGAGACCCCACGCGGTGAGATCTTGCATGGAGCCCCAGTCGGAGGGAGATTGACAGTCATGTTTAGCTTCTTCCATTTTCTAATGATTGATCCAACAGTGGACCCTTTTTCACCAAGCTGCTTGGCAATTTCCCCGTAGCCCTTTCCAGCCTTGTGAAGGTGTACAATTTTGTCTCTAGTGTCTTTGGACAGCTCTTTGGTCTTGGCCATGTTAGTAGTTGGATTCTTACTGATTGTATGGGGTGGACAGGTGTCTTTATGCAGCTAACGACCTCAAACAGGTGCATCTAATTCAGGATAATAAATGTAGTGGAGGTGGGAATTTTAAACGCACATTAACAGGTCTTTGAGGGTCAGAATTCTAGCTATCTATTCCTGTCTATCAGGTGTTCGAATACTTATTTGCAGCTGTATCATACAAATAAATAGTTTAAAAATTATATATTGTGATTTCTGGATTATTTTTTTTTGATTATGTCTCTCACAGTGGACATGCACCTACGATGACAATTTCAGACCCCTCCATGATTTTTAAGTGGGAGAACTTGCAAAATAGCAGGGTGTTCAAATACTTATTTTTCTCACTATATATATATATATATATATATATATATATATATATATATATATATATATATATATATATATATATATATATATATACACCCCACTTTCTGTTACAAATTTACATTTCAGGCATTAACGCTGAAAAGGTCAACATGTGCAAATTAGTTCAACTTAGCAAAGAGTTAAGACCTGTGATATACTGTAATCAATCAGACAAACACTTTTATGAGTCACTGGTTTGGTCATTTAGTTACTACAGTGAAAGAATTGGGTCATATTGATCTTCTCAGGTGGTAATCACCTCCCTCATCAGTAGCCATGATTAAACATCTTCTGTTTGAAATACCGCCTTTAATCTCCAAGATCTTTACACTTGATTACATTTAATAATTACTTTTTACTTTCTTGTCTATAGGCAAACAGGCAAAGACCCAGACCAATTTACCAGGTGCAGGTAACACACGTGTTTATAATATACCTTAAAACCTTTGCTACTTTTAGTCTTATTGATTGTTGCCAAAATGACTGGCCTCATCACATAAATAAAAAAATCACTTATTTATCCTGGCACACATAGTTAATGCACACTGGATGGAATGCCTGTCCAGCACCGTGCACCATGCGCACCACACACAGGAAGAACCATCTAGACAGTTCAGGATCGAACCTATAACCCTGGAGACATCATGCAGGAACATGGCCTGCTGTGGCATTGATTATACTGCTAACAAAGGCACCAAAACAACTGTGCAACAATACAAAGAAATACAGAAGAATTGTGGTATATGTATGTGTATATTCCTTATATACTTTACATGTTACATATTACGGGATTTACATTAATGTATTCATTTAAAAAGGGTCTTGTTTCTAAAGTAACTAATTGAGTCGTTCACAGAGACCTGTTCAGCAGAGGCTTTACATAATCGAAGACGAATAACAAGCATAGCCAATCAATTTTACTGTATTAAGGCTGGCTTGTAGGAGCTTTGAGTGGTGGTCTGGCTTTTTGTTACATTTTCTGTCTCTCGTTATATGTATGAGCATCAAAAGACTACATCAGATGATTACATCATCTTTTAAGTGGTCTGACATTTTGTGCCAAAGTACAGCTAAGTTGTAAGCCAAGATGAAGATATTTTTGTATTTAAGATATTTTAATCATTTTTTTTTCAAAATCAGGTTTATTGGCCAAGTGTGTTGACATACACAAGGAATTTGAATCCAGCATTAGTGACTCTCAAAAGTACAGACAGAAAGAGTATCTAACGTGAAATTCTGCGTGAAACGTGGCAAATCTGCCACAGAGACTTTTGACATGACATATGTTTGACATGGGGGATGCTGCAATGAGTCGTTCGAGGTGTTTTGAGTTTAACATGCGCTTCAGGAATGGAAGAACCTCAATGGAAGATGACAAGAGACTTGTGCATGATGATCTTCAGAGAACAATCCACATATCTCACTTACACACACCCTACTGGCCAGATTTGTCTCCTGCAGATTTCGCCCTCTTGAAGATCCAGCTCTTGCTCATCGTTTTGACACCACTGTGACGATCCAAGGTGCTTTAGACTCTTCAAGAAGAAGACTTCCAGAATGCAGGAATGCTGGGAGCACTGTACTGCTGTGCAA
Source organism: Silurus aristotelis (assembly GCF_946808225.1). Taxonomy (NCBI): domain Eukaryota; kingdom Metazoa; phylum Chordata; class Actinopteri; order Siluriformes; family Siluridae; genus Silurus; species Silurus aristotelis. The sequence goes on from NC_139575.1 coordinate 10,072,858, forward strand.
GGGAACTATTTTGAAGATTACAGTGTGTAAATGAAGATAAGTAAAGTTATAAAAAATGTTTGTACCACCTTATATGCAGGACAAAAAAAGAATGCACTTTTCCAAAAAAGCTCAAGATGATGTTTTGGTATGTGTGAAACTCAGCTACTCATACACCATTAACTCCTGGTGAACTGTTGCACCCAGACAGGACTTAAAATGACATCGAACCAACTAGTTGATCCAATGAGCATTCATATTTCAATTTATTAAAACAATACATGTACGGTATACCTAACAGACATTAACTTGACATATCATCTTTCATCTGTTTATAAGCTCTGTGTCAGGTCAGATTTATAGACAGACTTTGCTGAAAGAGTGTGAGTTAACCAAACAGTGTTATATTACAGCGAGATATCTGATTAATTCATTCATTCATACGTTTTTATTTACATCAAGACTGATGAATTGTATAGACTCTCTGGTAAATATTTGATTGGCACATTTAAAAAACAAAAACTGTAGTAGGAAGCAATCACTGGAATGCGCACAGCCTAAGCTCACGGCATACTAATGCAATCTGACACCATTGCATGTCTGATCTTACACATACCTTGGCAACAAAAACTTGCAATGTGTAGCCTAAGAGAATGCTAACATCAGAGAGCTTTTTACAATAGGTTCTTTTTTTATTTATTTGTTTCATCCATAAATTAATGCAATCCAGCCCAGGTACTACTTATGACATAACACCACTAAAACACCACTAAAAAGATATACTAGCCGAAAATAAAGCTAAATATAGGGGTTGCCACTCTCTGTAATCACAAGATATGACTGCCGGAGTTGCTGCAGCACAGGGCTCATTACTCTTAGCCCACAGTCTCTCTTAATGTCAACTTATGACTGCTGATGATTCTCAAAGCTGCAAATAAGATTTTGTGAATGGCAGAAATATTATATTTTATTGGAATTTTTTTAGTTCTTGATTTTATTGGAAGATAGCTCCTCGAGCCATTTCACACAAGCCACCCCGGTTGTCACAAACAAGATGCTATACTGAGTAAGAACAGCTGTTTTGACATGTGATCTAAATGAGTGTGCTATGTAGACAACGAATGATTATCCTTAGCAGCTTTAAACAACCCTTACAGAAAGTCAAGTCAAGTCTAGTTTATTTCTATAGCGCTTTTCACAACAGACATTGTCTCAAAGCAGCTTTACAGAAATCAACATTCAAGGTGAATGATGTGTATTTATCCCTGATGAGCAGCCTAATGAGCAGACTGTGGCAAGGAAAAACTCCATTAGATGTAATGAGGAAGAAACCTTGAGAGGAACCAGACTCAAAAGGGGAACCCATCCTCATTTGGGTGACATCAAGAGTTTGATCATAAATCTTTCAACAATACAGAACACTGGAGAGTGAGAACTAACATGAGTACTAGAGTATAAGATTATAAGTGATGTTCTTTCTACAGTCTTATACAGTTTATATGGTTAGTAGCTCCTAGTTTTATGAGCTCAACATTTGTGATCATCACAGATCCAGCATCAGCTTCTCCATGCCAGAGCCTTCAAACACTCCTGTATGTAAACACACATGTGCTACACCTTCTTTATCTGGGTCATAAATGTATGACATTAAGTCACAAAGCTTGCGGGACAAACAAAGGTCATATTTTTTAGCACCGGATATTGGGTGGACTTCAAGGACTGTGCTGTTGCCATGCCAATGTAAAATGTTTGCAGAGTAGAAATTTGCTTGGCCATAATAATGCTAGGTTCATTCCAGGGAATCTATGGAGTCGTAGTAAACACTGAACCAAGTCAGATAACTGCTATATCCTAAATCTTGATTGATTCATAAAATCCCCATTCAGGGACCTCTGACGGTACTCAACAGCATTTAGCTTTCTCTGGAAACTTCTGGCTGACAAAGAAAGTAGTGAGTGGTGTCAAAACTGGGCATTCATGAAACCATCCTCACAGTGACTGAGTGAAAGATTCCACTCATCTGAGCTTTATAACTGACATAGTATTTGTTTTTCAATGCAGCCATACTTTGAGACCTCAAACAGATATTGAAAATAACTTACCAGTCACTGTAGTGTTGTTGTGGTACTCTTGTTCACGTGTGTTTCTGCATTGCTCCTTAGCCTTCATATGCTGAGTCACAATGGTACACAATGGATGGATTGCTTCCCCCTGTCAAAAGTGATTTAGTATTACTATAAAGCTGTATAAACACTTTATTTTATCTCTTAAAAGAAATGGGACATAATATACAGCAAATTATGTACATAGAGTATGCTATAATCCCTAGTTTATTTTTGTTCTTAAACATTAACCAGCTTAGTTTCTGTGACAAATCCTGCGGTGTAGTTTATCTAATTAAAAAGCAATCATTTTCTATGGAACTGGACCTGGACAAATGTTGAGATACCTACTAATTAAAATATAATAAGCACATTAAGAACATATAATTAAGAACAAATAAGCGCATACAACACTACACGGAATTCATGAACCTACCACAATCCGCTTTACTCTTAATATTCATAATATTGCATGTATAGCATTAAGATAAATACAGAAAGGGAGAAAGAGCTCAAGAAACACACAGAGAGAACCAATTAGAATTAATAGGATTAGCATGGGTTGTCTTTCTCTCTATTCATTATAGAGGAATGAAGAGCAATGCTGCATTTATATTGTGTATAGCCTCTATTTCAACTCCTCGCTGTATTAAGAAGCTATAATGAGTCAGAGTTGAGTGAATGGTAATGAAAGAAAAAAAACTGTGCCTGGGGTTAAAAAGAAGCAGGTTGTTTGTCAATTATTGTGTTGTGCCAAGTGTTAAAGCAGAGACGCAGTGAGGCAAAGTTCTTATCTCATGGTCATGACCCTGTTCACAACATTTCTGACAGTTGTGTTAAGACAAAGCGGTAAACATGTACATTACAAAGAAAGCAGACAGTCATTACAAACAATGTGCAGCTACAGTCTACAGCTAGTGGAAATCGCCCAAAGGCAGAATGGTTATGTATGGGGAATCTGGATGAGCATTTGAAAGAGAGAGAGAGAGAGTAAAATAGCAGCCTCCTTGTCATATCTTGCCCTTGAGCAGATGGTGAAGCCGTAGGTGGCATTGACCTCAAAGGGCAAAACGATTCCTGTGAAAGGTGTACATGAAGGTGATCAGTCATTCTTTGATTTAACAGCCACTTTGTCAGTTACTGAACGAGTGTTCTTGTATAAGCTAGCATTTAATATGTTCATTATATAATAAAGAATTATGTTTCATTCTTTTGCAAACGTGATGATTTTGCATTGTGGCGGTTAATTCAGTGCTTGATCAGCATGCATTATGCAAATTTTTTTAACATACAATCTTTTGGGAATTTTTCAGATGTCCAGCAGTAGCAAGCTGTATCATTAATCTTCCTGCTTTCCTTCTGTTTTAGCATTATAACAATTTTACCGAGAAAGTCTATGTGCTTAGAACTGATGTTCGCATAGCAACTGATTTGGGGAGTCCTTTCCAAATATCAAATAAATCTTTTCAAACAGTGTGTTTTTTTTTCCTGAACTTATATCTTAAGTTAATATCTCACCTTAATACCTCTCTTACAAGATCCTGTGTGAACCTTTAATACTGAGATGATAATGTATTAGAATTACCTTATTATCATAAACCTGTTATTTGCTGTGTAGCCTGTACTACGGTCAGAACAGGGACAGGAACTTTATAAGGAAAACTCCCACCAAGGTGGTTTTAGTGGAAATTACAGAACCCAATAAATTCCAAATGAACACCAGTGTATTATACATAAATACCATTCAGTTTATTAGAAACACCTGTATATACAGTCACTGAGTTATCTAATCAGTCAATCATGTGGCAAGTCAAGAGCTTAAATTAACGTCCATGTCATTATCATCCAGAGGTAGAAAGAGTAATAAAATCTTCTATTCAAGTAAAAGTTCAATTCAATAAAATTTGACCTACATACAAGTAAATTTTCTGGTCTAAAAATCTACTCAAGTAAAAGTAACTCATTTGAAATGTACTCAAAGAAAAGATTGACAGTTACTATTTTTAACAGTGGGGTGGGGTGGGGTGGGGGATTCTAGTTAGGTTTAAAAAAGACAAATAAAAATCTCAAAATAGTTGTTTTTAATTGAAGGAACACCTTTACAAATTAAAGTGCAATAAAAACAACAACAAAAACATTACAGTCCATGACTTAAGTCTAATGTGTGTTATGCACTTTCGCAGCAAAAAAAATGATAATGAGAGAAATTGCAAATGCAAATTCAGAATTCAGACAGTGAGCGCACACATAAAACAACATTTATTTTGATGACATTTTAATCTCAGCTTTGTCTGTACCACTGGCATCTGTGTTGCAGTTGTTAGTTAAAGTGTTGGAGTAAAATAGTAAAAGTACAGATTTTAAAGACTAATTTAAAAAGTTGAAGTACACAAATACAACTGCTCAATTACAGTAAAAAGAAAATGTAATTTGTTACTTTCCCTTTTTGTTATAATCAGACAAAAATGTGGTCTCTGCGACCTTCACCTTGGCTTGGATGTTGTTGTTAGATGGGCTGGACTGAGCATTAGTGTCTCTAGAGCAGTGGTCCCCAACTGGGTCAATTGGTACCGGGCCGCACAGAAAGGATACATAACTTACATTATTTCCGTTTTATTTATTATCTGATTCTGAACGATGTTTTATTTTGGAAAATTACCGGATTCTCTCACATCTGTCTATGACTCACTCTTGATGCATGTCAAGATGCCTTGGTCACATGTCTTACCTCTACCTTCTTTAAGGGGCTGCTCCGGCCGCTAACACATAATACATTACCGCTAAATTGAAACCCCCAAGCTAGCAAAATAAAACAACACAGTGGATTCAAGTTTTTTATTATATTTAGAAAATACCAGTTTTTATGCCGGTCGTATCATTTTATTTTGTTGTATTTATCCGCCACACCTTAAAGACCGGTCCGTGAAAATATTTTCTTACAGTGAACCGGTCCGTGGCTCAAAAAAGGTTGGGGATCACTGCTCTAGAGTTTATATATAGAATGGAGTGAGCACAAATTGAGTGAGTTCTGTGGGTGAAAAGAATGATTGATGCAAAATCAGAGGAAAGTCCAGACTGGTTTGAGCTGCCACAAATTATTTAGTAACTCAAACAGTTACTTATTACAGCCACTGTAAACAGAAAAGCATGTCACCCAGGAGTTACTGACATGAATAGAACATAATATGGTCTTCTGTTTTACTTCATTCACCTAAGGTTCTGCTTACCAGACCCCTCACACACAGCATGTAATATGTTTTACACTATTTTTTGTGTAAACATTTTTAACTAACAAGAAAACAGCACCTTTTCCTTTTGCTCCAAGGAGATCAGCAGTATTTGAAATACACTAACTTAAATGCCACAATTAAAGTCACAGAGATCACGTTCTTTCTTTTATTATGATGATTAATGTTAACTTTAACTGGAGCTCTTGACCTCTTTCTGCATGATATTAATAATTGTGCTGCTGCTTGATTTGCTGATTGAATAGCTGCATGAATTCGAGGTTGTACAAGTGTTTTTTATTAAAGTGGATGGTGAGAATATGTTTAATTAAATGTTTCTGGCTTAGCACTGGACCCCATAATGAGTCTACACAATCCTATCAAAAATGCAAACTAACATGTGGCTCCTGGCCTGATTTCCTCTTGCATAAAAAAATCGACTGGCCAGTCTTTTAGCCATTGACATTAAACATAGGAAGGAGTGAGACAAAGGAGAAAACTAATAGTCAGATAAGGATCCTGCTGCTGGCAAGATAAGATATAACTGCCCCAAGGCTGAGGCTGAGAAAAAAACATTATGAAAGGAAATGAAGCACCATTCAGGAAAGACAGTAAGTCATTAGAGAACTCACCAAGCAACAATCACATTTAATTACAGCATTGATTTGATCTTATATATATATATATATATATATATATATATATATATATATATATATATATATATATATATATATATATATATATATATATATATATATATATATATATTATTTATATATATATATACAGTGAGGAAAATAAGTATTTGAACACCCTGCTATTTTGCAAGTTCTCCCACTTCAAATAAGTATTTGAACACCTGAGAAAGTCAATGTTAATATTTGGTACAGTAGCCTTAGTTTGCAATTACAGAGGTCAAACGTTTCCTGTAGTTTTTCACCAGGTTTGCACACACTGCAGGAGGGATTTTGGCCCACTCCTCCACACAGATCTTCTCTAGATCAGTCAGGTTTCTGGCCTGTCGCTGAGAAACACGGAGTTTGAGCTCCCTCCAAAGATTCTCTATTGGGTTTAGGTCTGGAGACTGGCTAGGCCATGCCAGAACCTTGATATGCTTCTTACAGAGCCACTCCTTGGGTTTCCTGGCTGTGTGCTTCGGGTCATTGTCATGTTGGAAGACCCAGCCTCGACCCATTTTCAATGCTCTAACTGAGGGAAGGAGGTTGTTCCCCAAAATCTCGCAATACATGGCCCCGGTCATCCTCTCCTTAATACAGTGCAGTCGCCCTGTCCCATGTGCAGAAAAACACCCCCAAAGCATGATGCTACCACCCCCATGCTTCACAGTAGGGATGGTGTTCTTGGGATGGTACTCATCATTCTTCTTCCTCCAAACACGTTTAGTGGAATTATGACCCAAAAGTTCTATTTTGGTCTCATCTGACCACATGACTTTCTCCCATGACTCCTCTGGATCGTACAAATGGTCATTGGCAGACTTAAGACTTGCCTGGACATGTGCTGGTTTAAGCAGGGGAACCTTCCGTGCCATGCATGATTTCAAACCATGACGTCTTAGTGTATTACCAACAGTAACCTTGGAAACGGTGGTCCCAGCTCTTTTCAGGTCATTGACCAGCTCCTCCCGTGTAGTTCTGGGCTGATTTCTCACCTTCCTTAGGATCATTGAGACCCCACGAGGTGAGATCTTGCATGGAGCCCCAGTCCGAGGGAGATTGACAGTCATGTTTAGCTTCTTCCATTTTCTAATGATTGCTCCAACAGTGGACCTTTTTTCACCAAGCTGCTTGGCAATTTTCCCGTAGCCCTTTCCAGCCTTGTGAAGGTGTACAATTTTGTCTCTAGTGTCTTTGGACAGCTCTTTGGTCTTGGCCATGTTAGTAGTTGGATTCTTACTGATTGTATGGGGTGGACAGGTGTCTTTATGCAGCTAACGACCTCAAACAGGTGCATCTAATTTAGGATAATAAATGTAGTGGAGGTAGACATTTTAAAGGCGGACTAACAGGTCTTTGAGGGTCAGAATTCTAGCTGATAGACAGGTGTTTAAATACTTATTTGCAGCTGTATCATACAAATAAATAGTTTAAAAATCATACATTGTGATTTCTGGATTTTTTTTTTTTAGATTATGTCTCTCATAGTGGACATGCACCTACGATGACAATTTCAGACCCCTCCATGATTTCTAAGTGGGAGAACTTGCAAAATAGCAGGGTGTTCAAATACTTATTTTCCTCACTGTATATATATAATATAAGGATAACCATTACCTGGGGCAGATATCCAGCATGCTCATGTACATTTTGCATGTAAATGTTCAAATATTACTTCATTTTCTCTAACCTATAAGACATAAGACTTACATAGATTAAATTTGCAGTTTAATTTGTTGTGTGCACTCCAAACATGCATGTATACAATAGGCTGCGAGACAGCTCATATATATTTTTACTGTTTTAGGATTTTCGATCAATTACATTTATAAAGTATGACAGCCCTAATGCCCCTATAGTAAGAACTTGGTACATGGATGATTCATTAAGTGACCTGTCTCCAGAATAAGGAAGAGCAGGGCTGTGTAAATCATTGTACAATGTGTCAAATTCAGTTAATTTTAACCACAGAATGTTGGTGGTATTCAGTTAAATCACATTGATGTAATGTTAAATCCTAAACTCTACAATGCACTGAAATTCCAGTTCTAGTTCATGCAAGCATTTAAATTTAAGTCCCATGTCAAATAACAATTCCCTTCTATACATTTCCCTACTTATGCTATACTGAGTGTTTTATAAGACTGTTACCATAATTCCAAGATCTGCATATAAAAAACACTCAACCATTACTTGCATGAGTGCAGAACATAGAGCGCCGTCTCTGCGAAAGAACAACAGCCGTCCTTGGTGTGAGATTCCCTAAGAATCACATTAATGCAAAGTGTAAGCTTTGTAAGATCTGTCATTAATGGGTTTGACGAAGCTAGGCTAAAAATGCAGACTTGCTGATATTTAATTCTCATGACAGCAGGCTTTCATCATTAGAGCAGCATGAATTTTCGTGGAATACACCTCAACAGGAGACAAAATGAAAGAACGGACAGCTTAACAAAGGTCATGCTGTTCGGGCACACTGAAGTGGCATTCTGCAGTTTGTTGCCAGTGTACAGGCCAGTTGATCCAGATGACGATAACGACACCGGCATAATTGCTGGGCATTTATTTCCACTGAGCCCTCTTGGCTGCTTTAGGTTTTGAGGAGTCCAAATTGAGGCAAGTCATTTGTCTGGTTGAACAAGATCATTAACAAATAATAAAGAATTATTTTGTTATTTATTATTATTTTCTTCCTAACAGCAAGAGATGCTGCAGTTTTAGCTTAGACTTAAAATATGGCAACAAGGAAAAGTCATGCAAAGGTAAAAATGACGTGAGAAGGAGTACTGAAGGACCTAAGGGTGAGAGGTGGGAATGATATAATATAAAATCTGAAGAATCCAGCAGTGGTAAAGATGAAATGTAAAGATAAAATGTATATGAGCTTGAGCAGAAATTAATATAACTGTCTGATATAACAATACATGACGTTTATATAACGTGATTATATTAATAAATACATTTACATGTGAAATAGAGTTTAAAAGAAAGGATGCTATAAAAAGGCTATGATTAACAAGACTGTAAATGCAAAGAAATTTTAATTGGGGCTCAGGACCAATAAAGATCCACCACAGTATTTCATTCGAGTTGAGGTCTGGTCATTGACTGGGGCCATTGTGACAGCTTGATTATTTAATCTTTCAGCTATTTTGTTGTAGACTTGCTGGTGTGCTTAGGATCACTGTCCTGTTGCATGACCCAGTTTCAGCAAAGTTTTTGCTTGGACAGATGGTCTCACATTCGACTCTAAAATACTTCTGTATACAGAGGATCTCATGGCCATCTTGAAGACTGCAAATTGCTTAGGTCTTGTGGCTGCAAAGCAAGCCCTAATAATCACCCCTCCACCACCATGTTTGACAGTGCGATGATATGCTTTGTCTTGTTTTTACCAAACGCTGAGTGAAGCAGAATCTTGTCTGTCCAAAGGACATTGTTACCAAAAGTCTTATGCTTCTATAAATTAAATTGTTATTTCAGAAATTTGGATGCCATTGTTAGAAACTTAAATGGGATTTTCATAACAAATGTTATTTAGCATTTATAGCTGGATTCATAAATTATTTAATATATAATAAACCTCTAAAAAGGTTTTCCACATGTAAATATTCGTCCACGCTGTAGATTGATGGCCTTTAAATTGACTTAAAAATGGCCCCTCCCCAGATTTATTGGCAGCAACAGTTGCTTCTTATAAGATCATTACTTATGTTTATCGTCCATGGCATTGTGTTAACACACACTTGAATTCTCCAGACCAGCAAAATGTAAAAACTTGGACTTTTACAGAGTTTGACACACACGCTGTTGATCCATTAATCCAGTCTATTTAATTAAAAGCACCTGGTTGCTACTTAGCCGTAGACGTAAGTTAAAGTACTTTGACTGCCATTTTTCCATTTATATAATTCAGAATATTCTTTAAGATAGTTGATGGTATTAATATAAACTTTAATGCCATTTTCATAGCTATTAAATTTAAATTATAGCTGCATTACTAAATTATTAACTATACAACAAACCCCAGTGCTGCTAACAACACAATGGAGCCTGCACACCTACTGTAATTAGCACATCTAATCATTTCTAAGTTCATTAATTTAGTTTTTAAGCTATATAAACAGCATAACATCCAGCAAAACCTGTAACTTTATACCACAGGCATGTTTTAATGAAATATTGAACAAATGAACAAGTTAACTAATGCATGTTGGTTGAAAATAAAACCTTTGGATTTTTCTTTCCATATTTCCACAAGATTTGCTAGTATAATCTAGCTCGCACAAATGTCAACCCAAAGCACGATTTTTTAAAAATAAAATTGTGATTAATAATGCAAACTGTATTTTATCCCCACTTCATTATACTTGAATTGTATTTTTGTGTATATTAATGACATGTCAGTGCACATAATTCCAATTCAGTGGGTTTCTATAAGCACTACCACTAAAGCAGTTCTCCTCAGCGCTATATACTTGCCAGCATGTTCATTTACGCAGTGGCTTTACTCTCCATGAAACAACATGAATTATTCTCTTTGCAGACACTGATACCCTTGCGTTACTTCTCTCACACATTTGCGCATTCACATACTCTGACACTTCACACAGCGGCGGTGGATTTCTGCATGACACTGTGAGCAGCACAAACTGAACTGTACTACTGGTTACATTGCTTACACATCAATCAATATTCCTGTTCCTCCTTATTCTATAAAGCATCCTATTATTTCTGTTATTATCCTTTCATATTATGTGCAACCCTATTTATTGTAGTGCAATATTACAATGACTGGTTCTATTCTGTGTTTTTTTTTTTTCCTGTCCGGTTCAGTTCAAGAAAACATAGTTTCAGCTGTAATAACCTGACGGATATCCTGTTTCATTCTGTTTAACTCCATGCCTTTCTATTATATCCCTGTTACATTCAACTCACTTCTGTAATGTTTTATTTATCATTTATTCTTTTTCGTTCTGCTTTATTGTATTCTGTTTTATCTGATTCAATTCTATTTTTGCAAATAGAAAATTCTTACTTCACTATACTTGTTTAGTGTCAGTAGAGATATTCTGGTATATTATAATCTGTTAAGTTCTGTTCAACTCTATTCTGTTCAGTTTTGCTCTATTGTATCTGTTCTATTCTATGATATGGTATAATTCTGTATTCATTACTAATTTTAACTCCTAGAATAGCATTAGAAATAAATAATATAAATATTAGGTATTCAGTCACTCTATTCTGTTCTGTTCAAATCCATTTGAATCTATTCTTATCCCAGTGCATTTTATTATAGATTTTTTTTTATTCGAGTTTGTTTCTGTCCTCTTCATTCATAATGGGTCCTATTGGTTTTATATTATATTAAGCACTATATAACTCTACTGAGCTCTATTCAGACTCTGTTCTATTATGTTTCATTATATTCTCTTTTCGTTGTATTCCATTCTATTCTGTTTTGTTTGTATTATTTATATAATTCTATTTTCTCTTTTCTGTATATGTATAAACACACACACACACACACACACACACACACACACACACACACACACACACACACACACACACACACAATATATATATATAAATAAAATTTGATTGCATTCTGTTCTTCTGTACTCTGTTTTGTTTTATTCTATTTTAACCTGTTCTGTTACTATTCTGTTTTGTTCTGTTATACTTTGGATACAATACATTCTATTTCATTTTCTATCAAACCCTGTACAATTTTTTTATTCTTTTATTATTTGTGATATTCTACCAAATCTAATTCCACTATACAAAGGCATATTTTAATATCTTTACCTATTCTACTGTTCTCTGTTCTGTGTAGTTCTGTTTTATTCTGTTCAGTCGAGTGCACTGACCCTGAGCTTCTCATGAGCAAACACTTCGAGGTTTTAAGGAAGTGTTCAAGAGAAGATACAGTGACAACGATTCCGGTTCTCTTACCACCCAAACTCTCCCATGGAGCTCACAGTAAACTCATCTCACAGTGAACTAGACTACAGCCAGCAGGTCATTGTCTTTACTTACCGTTAGCCAAGTGCAGTGATGGATCCACCATGACAGCAGCACGACTCTAAAAGTTAAAGAATTCCTAGAAAGTATCATGTTCAGCATTCTGGTGTGCAGAAACGAAAAGAAATGAAAATGCTCAGTCTTAGAGACCCTCTGTGTTTCGAGTTATTCCACACTGAGACTACACGGATATGTATTTATTATCAGAGCACCGGATTCACTGCGGTTAAGACAGCCGCATCCTGCAAATACACGGTTAAGACAGCCGCACGTTGTTTTGTGTGGCGCGTCTAATCGTGCACTTACGGTATGGGTGGTGGGCGCGGTCAAAATACATGGAAAGACGCTTCAGAAAGGCGTCTCCGATATAAAAAGACAAAAAACCAAAAAGACATTAAAAAATTTACAAATCAGTGCATTTTTTTATCCACATTCAAACACTCATTAAACTTTTCCTTTATAGGTTTGTTCAATCTTTCAAATAATTCTCATTTACAGTGTCCCTGTCCATTACTCTATTATTTTCAAGTCTTTTTACTGTGGAGTTTTGAAGAAAAGTAAAGGCAAAATCACTCAAAACCTCATGTTCCACATTTAAAATGATTGTATTAAATTTCAACTCATGTTACTGAGTTTTTAAGAAAAGTAAAGGCAAAATCACTCCAAGCATCACTGTATTTTCAATCATGTTCCACATTTAAACACTCATAAAACATTTTTCTTTATAGGTTTGCTCAATCTTTCAAATAATCCTCATTTTCAGTGTCCCTGTCTAATATAGTCTTGAATTTCAAGTTATTTTACTGTACAGTTTTTTAGGAAAAGTAAAGGCAAATTCACTCCAAGCAACAGTGCATTTTTAGCATGTTCCACATTCAAACACTCATAAAACATTTTCCTTAATAGGTTTGCTCAATCTTTTAAATAATTCTTATTTAGAGTGTACCTTTCTATTATTCTCTAAAATTTCAAGTCATTTTACTGTGGAGATTTTGAGAAAAGTAAAGGCAAATTCACTCCAAGCATCAGTGCATTTTCAATTATGTTCCATATTCAAACACTTATAAAAAATTCTTCATAGGTTTGCTCAATCTTTCAAATAATTCTTATTTTCAGTGTCCCTGTCTAGTACACGTTTAAATTTCAACTGATTTTACTGTGGAGTTTTTGAGAAAAGCAAAGGCAAAATCACTCCAAACATTAGTGCATTTTTAATCATGTTCCACATTTAAACACACAAAACATTTTTCCTTAGAGGTTTGCTCAATCTTTCAAATAATCCATTTTAAAGTGTCCCTGTCTATTATAGTCTTAAATTTTAAGTCATTTTACTGTACAGTTTCTAAGAAAACTAAAGGCAAATTTACTCCAAGCGACAGTGCATTTTTATCATGTTCCACATTCAAACACTCATAAAACATTTCTCTTTATAGGTTTGCTCAATCTTCTAGATTATTCTTATTCACAGTGTCCCTGTATATTATTCAATTAAATTTCAAGTTATTTTACTGTACAGTTTCTAAGAAAAGTGAAGGCAAAATCACTCCAAACATAAGTGCATTTAAATCATGTTCGACATTCAAACACTCATAAAACATTTTCCTTTAAAGGTTTGCTCAATCTTTTAAATGATTCTTTTTTACAGTGTCCCTTTATATTATTCTATAAAATTTCAAGTCATTTCACTGTAGAGTTTTTGAGAAAAGTGAAGGCAAATTCACTTCGAACATTAGTGCATTTTCAATCATGTTCCACTTTCAAACACTCATAAAAAAAATCATTTATAGATTTGCTCAATCTTTCAAATAATTCTTATTTAGAGTCTCCATGTCTATTTTAGTCTTAAATTTCAAGTGATTTTACTGTAGAGTTTTTCACAAAAATAAAGGCAAAATCACTTAAAACATAAGTGGATTCTTAACCATGTTTCATATTCAAACACTTATTTTTTTATATATATAGGTTTGCTCAATCTTATAAATAATTCTTATTTAGAGTGTCCCTGTCTATTACTCTATTAAATTTCTAGTCATTTTACTGTACAGTTTTCGAAAAAAGTAAAGGCAAATTCATTCCAAACCTCATTGCATTTTTAATCATCTTTCATAATCAAACACTCATAAAACATTTTTCTTTATAGGTTTGCTCAATCTTTCAAATAATTAGTATTTAGAGTCTCCCTGTCTATTATAGTCTTAAATTTCAAGTGAGTTTACTGTAGAGTTTTTGAGAAAAGTGAAGGCAAAATCACTCCAAACCTCAATCATGTTCCACATTCACTCTAAAGACAGAGACAGACAGAGACAGAGACACTCTAAATATGAAATATGTGAAGGATTGAGCAAACCTATAAAGAAACCTTTAAAGGAAAATGTTTTATGAGTGTTTGAATGTGGAACAAGATTGAAAATGTAGTGATGTTTGGAATAATCTTGCCTTAAATTTTCTTAAAAACTGTACAGTAAAATGACTTGAAATGTAATAGAATAATAGACAGGGAGACTTTAAATAAGAATTATTTATAAGATTGAGCAAACCTATAAAAAAAATGTTTAATGAGTGTATGAATATGGAACATGATTGAAAATGCAGTGATGCTTGAAGTGATTTTGTCTTTACTTTTCCTAAAAACTCGACAGTAAAATGACTTGAAAATTAATTGTGTAATACAGAGCGATACTCTAAATAGGAATTATTTGAAAGATTGAGCAAAACTATAAAGGAAAATGTTTAATAAGTGTATGAATATGGAATATGATTGAAAAAGCACTGATGTTTGGAGTGATTTTGCATTTACTTTTCTCAAAAACTGTACAGTAAAATGACTTGAAATTAGAAATAAGAATATAATAAACAGGGAGATTCTAAATAAAAATTATTTGAAAGATTGAGCAAACCTTAAAAAAGTGTTTTATGAATGTATGAATATGGTGATATAAATGCACTGATTTTTTTCACTGAGTTTCTTATCGCAGACGCCTGTCTGAAGCGTCATTACATGTATCCCACCACCCATACCGTAAGTGCACGATTAGACGCGCAACACAAAGAAAAGTGC
The DNA here is from genome assembly GCF_946808225.1 of Silurus aristotelis. Taxonomy (NCBI): domain Eukaryota; kingdom Metazoa; phylum Chordata; class Actinopteri; order Siluriformes; family Siluridae; genus Silurus; species Silurus aristotelis. Next base: position 10,087,931 of record NC_139575.1, read on the forward strand.
GGCTGGTTTAACCGTGCATTTTCAAGATGCGGCTGTTTCCCTTTGGTGTTTAGCAGTGGTGTGCCGAGTAGGTGGCTTTCCTGAAGAGGACTGATGGAGTGAGTGAGCGTGTTGTGTGTGTGTGTGTGTGTGTGTGTGTGTGTGTGTGTGTGTGTGCGTGCGCACTGCTGCAGCCGCACCTCCCCGCCTCGCGCGCACTCCCGCACATCTCTCAACACATTACCATACAGCATTAACACACAGCCACGCACGAAGCGCGTCAATTTGGAGTGTTACACTTTGGTGTGTACACAGCAGTCTTCACTGTATATGTGTATAATGTGTATATATATAATATATTGCACACACACACACACACGCACGCACACAGTTGTATAGCACGTCTTTGAATGTGGTATAATAAAATGTTCCATTGACTTGAACTTGAAAACTCAAACCCTGTTCCAGCATGGCAATGCTCCACTGCCCAGAGAGCTCCATTATGGTTTATATGGTTTGGAGTGGAAGATCATTAGTGTCCTGATATAGAGCTCAGGTCTCAACACCTTTATGGTGAATTGGAACACTAACTGCACCCCAGACCTCCTCACCCTACAGTACATCAGTACCTGACTTTACTAACACCCTTGTGGATGATGAACACAAATGTCTACAAGCACACTGCAAAATCTAGTAGAACATCTTCCCAGAAAAGTAAAGGAAATAATAAGAGTAAATTGGGTGTAAATGTGGAATGTGATTTTCCAAAAACCCACACCATACTTATGAGCAGGTGTCCATCCTTTTGTTAATATAGTATATAAACCTTCACCACCATCCAATGCTAGTATATATATAAAAAATAAAATAAAATAAAATAAATAAATAGTTTCATTAATGCCAGTTGTGTCGAATAACATTTTTTTGAATATCTTTTGGTCTACTTTACTTTGGCCGGCAGGTCCTATTTAAGAGATTTCTTGATTGTGAACAGGTGTGGCAGTAATCAGGCCTGGGTGTGGAGAGAAAAATTGAACACAGGTGTGATAAACCACAGTTTTAACAGGGGGGCAAACACTTTTTCACACAGGGCCATGCAGTTTTGGATTTTGTTTTCCCTCAATAATAAAAACCTTCATTTTAAAACTGCATGTTGTGTTCACTTGTGTTATATTTTACTAATATTTAAATTAGTTTGATGATCTGAAACATTAAAGTGTGACAATCATGCAGAAAACAAGAAATCAGCAAAACTTTTGCACACCACTGTATGCAAAAATGTTTATTCAAGTTAAATGCTACGTGCTTAAACAGTGCACTAGGCATTAAATAATAAATGATGATATTAGGCATAAACTTTCTTTTCGGCTTCTCCCGTTAGGGGTCGCCACAGCGGATCCTCCGCACGTTTGATTTGGCACATGTTTTACGCTGGATGCCCTTCCTAACGCAACCCTCCCCAATTTATCCGGGCTTGGGACCGGCACTAAGAGTGGCTGGGGATGGTTGATATTAGGCATAAACTAATGAGGAATATTATTCATTCAATTATTGTTTTATTTGTTCATTTATTCATCCATTCATTCATTCATTTATTCATTCATTCATTCATTCATTCATCCATCCATTTATTCATTTATTTATTTGTCCATTTATACATCTCTCTTTTTTTACCTTCTTCCATAAATATTAATGGTAAACAAAATGTGAGCACACATTAAAAGATAAGGGCAAATCCCTTATCCTGGTACATTTATGTATGAAAAAGGAAACTAAAAAAAGGAAAAAAAAGAAAAAGTAATCCACATAACCAGGAGCAGGACATGTTAAACTCCACACAATCGGTAACCTGAGATAAAGCTCAATCCTGCCAACCACAGCTGACATTCATTTAAGCAGAAAATGTGTGGGATCAGAGTCAAGCAAGGTCAAATTTTTTGCCCATTTAACAGGTGAGAAATATCAAGTTTGGCTTAAAAAAGACAGCATTGATTTGTTGAATGTCTTGAGCCTGATCAGCTTTAGCTTTTACCATCACATATACTGGCATTACTTCATACTTGTATTTAAAAGCACCAAACATGCACATTCACACACAAACACACACAGGTTTTTTTGTTTTGTTTTTGTATGACTTAAATTTTTCTTTTGTGTTATTTTTTTTCCAGTAGGGATTATCACAGTATTTTTTATTTATTCTGACATGGAATAAGAAACGTATAGGACAGTAATCAACAACAGGCTGATGTGTTGCAGCATAACATTTATTTTTCTGTGTACATGATGACTCTGCCATTAGTGTTGCACAAGAACTCCTAGTGTTGGTCTCAAGCCCGGATAAATGGGAAGGGTTGCGTTAGGAAGGGCATCCAGCATAAAACATGCCAAATCAAACATGCAGATCACGAATCAGGAATTCATACCGGATCGGTCGAGGGTTCGCCCGGGTTACCAATGACCGCAACAGGTATCGTTAGCCAACAGGGTACTGGTGGAAATTGAGGTACTGTTGGCTGAAGGAGGAGAAAAAGAGGAGGGAGACGTCTACAGAGACAGCAGGAAAAGAAAAAGTGTAGAAAAGTGGAAGTTAGGGCGGGCACTTTAAATGTTGGTACTATGACTGGTAATGGGAGAGAGGTAGCTGATATGATGGAGAGGAGAAAGGTAGATATGTTGTGTGTTCAGGAGACCAAGTGGAATGGGAGTAAGGCCAGGAACATTGGAGGTGGGTTTAAACTGTTCTATCATAGTGTGGATGGAAAGAGAAATGGTGTAGGGCTGATTCTGAAGGAAGAGTACAGTAAGAGTGTAGTGGAGGTGAAGAGAGTTTCTGATAGGGTGATGATCGTGAAGCTGGATGTTGAAGGCGTGATGATAAATGTCATCTGTGCTTATGCTACACAAGTAGGTTGTGAGATGGAGGAGAAGAAAAAATTCTGGAGTAAGTTAGATGTGGTTCAACAAGATTTTGAAAGGTAATCAGATGCCTGAGGACTGAGGAAGGAGTGTGCTGGTACCGATCTTTAAGAATAAGGAAGATGTGCAGACCTGCAGTAACTACAGGGGAATTAAGTTAACCAGTCGCACCATGCAGTTATGGGAAAGAGTAGTGGAAGCCAGGCTGAGAGAAGAGGTGACCATCTGTGAGCAACAGTTTGGTTTCATCCCGAGGAAGAGCACTACAGATGCGCTATTTGCTTTGAGAATGTTGATGGAGTATGTTGAAGTATAGAGAAGGTCAGAAGGAGTTGCATTGTGTGTTTGTGGATTTAGAGAAAGCGTACTACAGAGTGCCGAGAGAGGAATTGTGGTATTGTATGAGGAAGTCAAGTGTGTCAGAGAAGTATGTGAGGGTGGTGCAGGACATGTATGAGGACAGTGTGACGGCGGTGAAGTGTGCAGTAGGTACGACAGACTGGTTCAGGGTGAAGGTTGGACTGCATCAAGGATCAGCCCTGAGCCCTTTCCTGTTTGCAGTGGTGATGGACAGGTTGACAGATGAGGTCAGACAGGAGTCTCCCTGGACTAAGATGTTTGCAGATGATATTGTGATTTGTGGTGAGAGTAGGGAGCAGTTTGAGAAGAGCCTGGAGAGGTGGAGATATGCGCTGGAGAGAAGGGGAATGAAAGTCAGTAGGAGTAAGACAGAGTACATGTGTGTGAATGAGAGGGAGGGGAGTGGAGCGATGCGGTTGCAGGGAAAAGAGGTGGAGAAGGTGGAGGAGTTCAGGTACCTGGGGTCAACAGTGCAAAGTAATGGAGAGTGTGTTAGAGAAGTAAAGAAAAGAGTGCAGGCAGGGTGGAATGGGTGGAGAAGAGTGACAGGAGTGATTTGTGATAGAAGGGTATCTGCAAGAATGAAAGGGAAAGTTTATAGGACTGTGGTGAGACCTGCGATGTTGTATGGATTAGAGACAGTGGCATTGAGTAAAAGACAGGAGGTGGAGTAAAAGACAGAGGCAGATGTAAAGGACAGGGTGGTATGGAGACGGATAATCCGCTGTGGCGACCCCTAATGGGAGCAGGCGAAAGAAGAAGAAGAAGAAGAAGAAGAAGAAGAAGAAGAAAAAGAAGAAGAAGAAGAAGAAGAAGAAGAAGAAGACGAGGATGGACAGGATTAAAAATGAGTGTATTAGAGAGCCAGAGCATGTAGGACGTTTTGGAGACAAGGTGAGGGAGGCGGGATTGAGATGGTTTGGACATGTGCAGAGGAGGGACATGGGGTATATCGGTAGGAGAATCCTGAGGATGGAGCCACCAGGAAGGAGGAAAAGAGGAAGGCAAAGAAGGAGTTTTATGGATGTGGTGAGGAAAGACATGCAGGTAGTTGGTTTGAAAGAGGCAGATGTAGAGGACAGGGGGGTATGGAGACGGATGATCCGCTGTGGCGACCCCTAAATGGAGAAGCCAAAAGAAGGAGAAAAAGAAGTTTCCTGTGTATATGATGTTATATTAGCAAACTATATAAGCTACTATATATATATATATATATATATATATATATATATATATATATATATATATATATATATATATATATATATATATATATATATATATAATATATATATATATATATATATATATATATATATATATATATATATATATATATATATATATATATAGAAACTGTTATAGAAAATTAATCAATGACTGGTCACCTTGTTGACAGAGAGCAGCATCTATCAACTACGTTAACCCTTGCTTATGCATTTAATGCATCATGCTGACCATAAAAAATTGCTTGACCATAGTCCAATTATTTTAAAGCAACGGGGATATGAAAGAGTGAACTTATGATCACTTCCGAGCATTGTTCTAGTAAATCTTATCCCCAGCGGATGTTGCTTGTAAGGGAACATGGTCGTGTAATGTTTTTATTCCAAATATTATCTTAGCTGGACAGCAGTGCCCTAGGGCATTCAGCTGCCTTATGTTAAGAAAAAAAAGAAGAAGCTAACAAAGAGAGAGAGAGAAAGAGAGAGAGAGAGAGAGAGAGAGAGAAAAAGAAAGAGTGAGAGAAAAAGAGAGAGAGAGCAAATGAATGGAATGTGAACATGGTTTACAGCTTTATATATATATATATATATATATATATATATATATATATATATATATATCAGTGGCGGGCGGTCAGCAATGCCTTCTCTTTTGGCCTAAACACTATCAGAAGCACTGACCTACATTTACAACCTAAATTCTAATATTTGTTCCAGAAATTGTATTAATTTATTCCCAACAGTTTATTCTCATTTCGTGGCGTTTCTCTTGGCTGCACTGCTTTCAGTACATGTATGTGGATGTTAGATTTTTTGTCCAATCAGATTATTACATCATTTGTTGGTATCCATGTTTCCTTCAATGAAACACAGCTCCCCAGTACCAGCAGCAATCATGCAGCCCCAGACCATGACGCTACCACCACCATGCTTAACTGTAGGCTCCTCACCAGGGCAATGCCACACATGATGGACACCATCTGAGTTAAACAAGTTTTTCTTAGTCTCATCAGATCACAGGACATGGTTTCAGTAATTCATGCTCTTGGACAACTTGTCTTCAGAAAACGGTTGGCTTTCAGAAAAGGCTTCCTTCTGGGACGATGGCCATGTAATACGTTTTGTTGCAGTGTGCGACATATGGTCTGAACACTGATAAGAGGACCTTCTGTTTTAACCTCTAAAGCAATGTTGCAGCAGCACTCGTGTGCCTGGTTTTTAAGCCTGCTTCTGCACCTGGTGCACAAGGCGAGAACTTCTTTGATCAACCCTTGCGAGGCCTGTTCCAAGTAAAACCCGTTTTGGAAAACCTCTGTATGACCCTGTCCTCTGTACTGTAACTTACTTTCAGGGTGTTACCAATCTTCTTATAGCCTTGGCCATCTATGTGGAGAGCAACAATTCTAATTCTTAAATATTTTGAGAGTTCTTTGCAATGAGGTGCCATGTTGAGCCAGTGCCATGTGGTCAGTATGAGAGAATTGTACACAAAGTACCAAATTTGAATTGCTTTAATACAAGATACACAAATTTGTATGGTCCTGTCAAGCAGACAAAAACATGAACATGATGAATAGTACATTTGGCTTTGCATGGTTACATACAGCTGTTATCACTTAGGGTGCACTCACTATTGTTGCCTGCTATTTTAATAATAATGGCTGTATGTTGGGTTATTTTCAGAGGACAGTAAATCTGTACTGCTATACAGGCTGCACACTGACTACTCTAAAATATATCCAAGTTTCATTTCATTTCAGTAGTTTCCCTTGAGAAGAAATACTAAAATGTTTGCTGAAATGTGAGTGGTGTACTCACTTTTATGACATACTTAGTATATACCAGAGCTCCCTCAGATCTGTGTTACCTTCTTGTCTTTCTGGAGTTCCAATTTACACTCTGAACACACTGCACAGTGTCCTTATCTATTATGTACCAAAAAGGATGGCTTACCTTTGGATGGAGTTCTTTTCATATGGAGACGACTAGAGAAATTCTCAAACGTACTTAGAAAATCATTTTTCATTGCTTTTAACAAACTGGAAGTGCTTTTGTACATTCATTTAATTGATTTTGTAAAATTTTCTGCTGTTTCCTACATTACCAGTTGTTTGTCATGTTAATCAAAATATATTATACTAGTTTCACCTGAATAGTCTCAAGAAATGAACAGACACTATTACAGTTCAGTTAAAGTGTGAATCCTGTCTGATCTCTTTCAATCAATATAAATCAAATAAATACATTTGTGCTGTTGAAATTCATAGACGCCATTAAAACATTCCATCTTGTGCATTTTAAATCATTGTAATCCAAACCGTAGTTTACATCAGGAAATACTGAAGCTATGCTTTCTTGTTTGTGAACAATGATGAAAGGACTTGTCATTCTGATGGCACTAATATTTTCATTGACACAAATACTTTTGAGAGATGAACTAAGGCTTTTGAGAAAAGTAGCGGCTTTAGGTTCCCTGGTGGTCTAGTGGTTAGGATGCGGCGCTCTCACCGCTGCGGCCCGGGTTCGATCCCCGGTCAGGGAACCAACCCCAGCCATTAGGGTTGCACAAGCAAGTGCACTCTTAGTGCCGGTCCCAAGCCCGGATACATGGGGAGGGTTGCGTTAGGAAGGGCATCCAGCGTAAAAACATGCTTTTAGAGGCTTTTGCAAGAAATCCAATGTGTTGTGCTGTTTGTACAAAGTGTTTTTAAGAATACACTTACTGGTTTACAATTATTAAGGATGATTCGTGAAAAATGCTTCAAAGCAACTGAGAAAAACTGTCTACAACAGATTATGGCTGCAGTTGCTATTAACAGTGTTAAATTAAAATTTCCATCAGTCAGCAGTGCAGTTGCCATTATCAGTGATGGAAATACAGTATAATGAATGGACATTTGTTGTCACCGGGATGGGTTCCCTTTAAATTTGATTCCTCTCAAAGTTTTTTCTTCATACCATCTCTGGGAGTTTTTTCTTGCCACTGTCACCACTGGCTTGCTCATTAAAGATTAACGTTTAGGGACTAATTTATGTTTGAAATGTATATTTGCAATTTATTTATTTCTGTACAGCTGCTTTGTGCTTCTATCGATCTATCGATCTATCGATCTATCGATCTATCTATATATCTATCTATCTGTCTGTCTGTCTGTCTGTCTGTCTGTCTGTCTGTCTGTCTGTCTGTCTGTCTATCTATCTATCTATCTATCTATCTATCTATCTATCTATCTATCTATCTATCTATCTATCTATCTATCTATCTATCTATTTTGTTCAGCGTTTTCTTCTGTATCCTACTGTATATCTTGGGTCTTTTTAGATTGCAACATTCTTTTTTTTTTCTGCCCAGTTGTGTGTAATATTACAATTCAGTTAGTGAAATCTACAAGCTATTATTTATTTAAAATATAGCTATATCATGTCTATCATGTCTCCTTTACTAATGTGCATACACACAGATTTGTACATAAATTGTGCATGTGCCCACTGCGCATAAAATATTATCGAGTTATTATGCATAAGAATGTGCATATATTAAACACGTGAATACAGAAACCCCTAGTGGTATAAAAGTAATCATGTGAATATGAAGCACTTCCATCCCTCATGTCACTTAATGTCAGCATAATTGCTGACTACGGTGCTCACAACGAGGTGCAGACAGATGACACACATGAATGGTAAAGCAAAATCATATAAAATTCATATCTAAAAACTGAGTGGGAAGATGTGTTGCTTGAAGATTTGCCTCATGCAGCTTTGCACAGCGAACGTGTTTTTAAGGCACACGGGAAACTCTTTGCTGTGAGTGATGAGTGCCTCATCAATCAATTTTGTTTGCTTAGTGCAATTCAAGTTGATCTCTGCAAGCAACTTGCCCCACTTTGCAAAGGCCAATAAAACAAAATAGCATCCCAATGCACACTAAAATGCATTCTTAAAGTTTTTAGCCATGGGCACATCTTAACAAGAACTTGGGGAAATGTCTCGAATGACTACATCTGAGCTGAGTAATGAAACATGTATTTTATGCATTCATATCACTTATACATCAGCACATCCTATTTCCAAAAATAGGAGCAGAAAAAGCAACAATAATGGTGGGGTTTTCATGCCAGTGCATATATCCAATAATAAACGTATTTAAAGCAATACATTGCACACAAAGTCATTAAGTTTCATTTAAAGATAGGTTGTTTACCACTGATGGTGATTTAGGTGTGTTCCTTTATGTAAACATCTGAGGCTGTGCATGACAACATCCATTGTGTACAGCTGCATACTTGTGTGATAAATGACAGTCTTCTCAATGTGTGTGCAGGTGGGCTTTACTCATTAAATTTTAACTTGTTCTATTCGAGGACGACATCAAATTAAAATTAATTAATTAAAGTGCAACACCTGCTCTGTCACTTGCACGAGGCATCGTCTCTAATTTGAAAGGTGTTTTCTCAAACAGGCAAAGATGAACTTTACAGAGTTGATATGAACCACCTGGTTACTGAGAATATTTACTTTGAGCAAATGAAAATGGAATTTTTTTTTTCCATGTGTTATGCATTTTTCTGTGCCTTGAAAAGCTTTCGAAATGACATCCCAGGTTTTTAAAAACTGAGGGCTTATATAGTGTCTGCATACATTTCTTTGGACTTTTCAAATGGAAATCAATACTGCCTGCAAATACAGTAAAAGACAGATCAAATGAATTTAAATTATATATATTTTTCTCCTTTCCTATGCAGGAAATATCCAAATATTATGCTTCTAATTTATCAGCTATAAAGATGACTACAGCTAAGGCTAATAATTACAAACCACTGATTTTATTGGCATAAATACACTAATAGATTAGTGTAGCCTACAGCACAATTCTGCTGAGGAACTAATTGACTGTACCATGAAATTAGATTCGAACTAAGCATTTTTATTAAGCTTGTGTGTCCTTGAATATATTATATTTAATAGGCTTTTATTTATACAAACAATTAAACCTGCCTTAAAGGACAGATTCTAAAAATGTTGTACAATTCATCATTATTATCATATTAGAGCCTTATCATATTAGATTTGTCTACAGTAATTATCCGAAACACATAAAGAACTTCTAATGAAATAAAAAAAAATGTAAGCAGGGGCTTATAGTTATTAGGATGGTAGGAGCAGTAGTAGGTCCAGTATCCTGTGAGTATCCACCAGGATCAGGTTTAGAAGTTTTTTTCAACAAAAAAGATGTTTTATACAATGTTTTGTAACTAGTTTTGTTACTGGGATATTTAGCATTTGGTGTGAGTCAGAAGCAGCATTTTGCACTCAGGTACTCAGTGCAGATCAGATCAGATGGAATTGATGTGCTCAAATGCTCCTCTGCCTGCTATATTGTAAATCAATAATAGCTTGTAGATTTATATAAATGTGCTTTACAGCAATGTAATATCATACACTTCTGTGCAGAAAAAAATATTGATGTAGCAATACAAAAGAAGCCCTAAATATAATAGATAGAGGGATGATGGATGGAGATATACAGTATATATATATATATATATATATATATATATATATATATATATATATATATATATATATATATATATATATATATATATATATATATATATATATACAGTACAGACCAAAGTTTTGGACACACTTTCTCATTCAAAGAGTTTTCTTTATTTTCATGACTATGAAAATTGTAGATTCACACTGAAGGCATTAAAACTATGAATTAACACATGTGGAATAACATATGGAATTATATACATAACAAAAAAGTGTGAAACAACTGAAAATATGTCATATTGTAGGTTCTTCAAAGTAGGCATCAGGAGAATGCCAAGAGTGTGCAAAGCAGTAATCTAAGCAAAAGGTGGCTACTTTGAAGAACCTACTAACTAACTAACTTTCTTTCGGCTTCTCCCGTCGCCACAGCGGATCCTCCGCACGTTTGATTTGGCACATGTTTTACGCTGGATGCCCTTCCTAACACAACCCTCCCCAATTTATCCGGGGTTGGGACCGGCACTAAGAGTGGCTGGGGATGGTTCCCTGACCGGGAATCGAACCCGGGTCGCAGCGGTGGGAGCGCTGCATCTTAACCACTAGACCACCAGGGGACCCACTTTGAAGAACCTACATATGACATATTTTCAGTTGTTTCACACTTTTTTGTTATGTATATAATTCCATATATAATTCCACATGTGTTAATTCATAGTTTTGATGCCTTCAGTGTGAATCTACATTTTTCATAGTCATGAAAATAAAGAAAACTCTTTGAATGAGAAGGTGTGTCCAAACTTTTGGTCTGTACTGTATATATATATATATATATATATATATATATATATATATATATATATATATATATATATATATATATATATATATATATATATATATATATATATATATGTACTGTATATATATATATATATATATATATATATATATATATATATATATATATATATAGAGAGAGAGAGAGAGAGAGAGAAAGAAAAGCATTTAATTAATGCTTAATTTATTAATGAAATGAAATTAAGTAAATACAGCAAATGCACTGGCTTAATTTATTTATTTTTTTTTGCACTCTGTCACTTGATAATTATCCCCGTTATTATGGTAATGTGGCCTCTGTAGTTATTCTGTTTCCATCAGTCACAAAACAGCTTTTAATTGCGTTTCCATATCATTTATAATAATAGCACAACACACATTTTTAAAAAGCAGGCACTAACATTGGCCACACTATGATTTGCTTTAGTTAGAAGCTACTTTTCAGGCCAAAAAAGACAGACAATAAACAGACAAGGAGAAAAAAAGAAAATAATTTTTTTAGCAATCGCTCTTGGGTAATGCACTGTACTGGATGTGAAGGAGAGAGCAGGGTATTATAGTCATTGGGATGTAGGAGTAATAGGTGTAGAATCCTGTGAGTATCGACCAGGTTCAGGTTTTAAGCGTCACCTCCCACCCCCCAAAAAAAAGATCTACAGCCATTGATGTTTTGTAACTAGTTTTGTTACTGTGATATTTAGCATTTGGTGTGAGTCAGAAGCAGGTACTCAGTGCAGATCAGATCAGATGGAATTGATGTGCTCGAATGCTCCTCTGCCTGATGTATTTTAAATCAATAACAACTTGTAGATTTATATAAATGTGCTTTAAAGCAATGTAATATTATACACTCCTGGATAGAAACAAATATTAATGTAGCAATTTAAAAAAAGACCCAAGAATAAGGATACAAAAGAAAGCCCTGAATATATAGTTAGGAGAATGATGTATATGTATGTATATATACAGTATAGATAGATAGATAGATAGATAGATAGATAGATAGATAGATAGATAGATAGATAGATAGATAGATAGATAGATAGATAGATAGACAGACAGACAGACAGACAGACAGACAGACAGGCAGGCAGGCAGGCAGGCAGGCAGGCAGGCAGGCAGGCAGGCAGACAGACAGACAGACAGACAGATAGATAGATAGATAGATAGATAAATTTTTTAAATAGATTTAAAATAATATATCATCAGGTTTGACATACAACAACATGCATTCTGAATAGCCACATCTGTACAAGGCATTTAAATTATGCCTTATTCATTACTAAAGAAATGCAATTAAGTAAATACAGCAAATGTAATGGCTTTATATCTTTTTGTACTTTGTCACTTGGTAATTATCCAATTTGTTATGGTAATGTGGCCTCTGGGGTTATTCTGTTTCTATTAGTCATTAAACAACTTTAATTGTGTTTTCATATCATTTTTGGTCAACATTGGTGACACTTTGATTTGCTTTAGTTAGATGTTGATTTACAGGACAATAAAGACGGACAATAAACAGACAAGGAGAAAAAAGATCATGCTTTTTTTTAAGCAATCGCTCTTGGGTGATTCTCCTTAAGTTTTGTGATTTGTCTTGTTTAGATATTTCTTCCTCAGGAAACGCTAGTAGCCACAGAGGGGTTTAAAACTGCTTTTCAACCATGGAAGGTTTTAAGATTCAGAAGATTAATTATACTGTTATCCAGTGTTAATCAGTGAAGGTAATTTCATTCAATGAAAACCAATTATGACAATTAATATGCTTACTTTATATCTCAGTCAATTCAGAATCAGAATCAGAATCAGGTTTATTGGCCAAGTGTGTTGACACACACAAGGACTTAGGTTCCAGCTGTTAGTGACTCTCGAAGTCCAGACATAAATAAAACTATACATTCAGCTTGGACTATACAAGACAAAACAGACAACAGCCAATGATGAGGTATTCCTTATAATTTGTAATGTAAGACAATGTAGGTAATGTAATTTCAGCACTATATTTTGATTTCTTTTTTACTGGGGAAGTTGTAGACCAATAGTGAAGGCTCTGGGTTATTGATTAAAAGGTTGATGGCTTAAGCCCCAGCACAGTCAAGCTGACACTGTTTGGCCCTTGAACAAGACTCTTAACCCTCTCTACTCCAGAGGCACTAAATCATGGCTGACCCTTTGCTCTAACCGCAGTTTTCTATCAAGCTGGTATATGTGAAGAAAGAATTTCACTGTGATATAATATATATGAAAAACCTCTTTCTTTCCTGCACCGTTTTCTTCAAACCTGCACATTCTGAAAACATGTCAAGTTGAATTTATAATTTAAAAATGTCCCTCGAGTGTCAGCATGCAAATAAAGTGTTGAGCTTTAATATTTGTTTGGAGCATATTTAATCCCCTAAAAAAATATCCCATAACAATGTAAAATTCATTCTTCCTACAGTCTTACTACTTCTAAACACTAAAATGTAACATTTCTGCATTTGATAGAGGTAATGTTTATAACACCTGATAACAGTTTCCATAGCAACCTCTTTAGCTCGCAGTAAAATTAGCACATTGTTCAAAGCCTTAGAATAAAACTGAGGAGCATATTAATAATAATAATAATAATAATAATCCAAAATACTTGCGCTTAATTGAAAAGGCAACAAGCATCTTTGCTTCATTATCACTCTGTAAGATGTGGAGGTCAATGGGATTGAAAAGAGCACCTGCTACGAGAATGTTAAAAAGGTCCAAAAAAAAGGTGCAAAGATTACAAATAGCTAATCAGTGTGTGATGCTCTTCGGTAATATGTTATAAATAATAACTATTTATTAGTAAATAAAACTGCTATGACTTGAAGTAGCTCTGGGTGTTAAAAATTTGGGTGATGCATTGAGTACAGAGAAAGAGAGGCCTTTGACATGGATTTTCATCTTCGTGAAGAGGGCAGGAAGTCCACGGGAGTCAAATCTGGCGAGTAGGGTGGGTGCGGAAGTAAGATCCTGTGGATTGTTCTCCGACGATCATCATGCACAAGTTTCTGATCTTTCATCGTTTTTCAGTGATGTTCTTCCGCTCTTGAAGTGTGTGTGCCACTCCAAACACCTTGAACAGCTTCTGCACCTGACACATAGCACGAGGACTTCTTTGATGGACCCTTGCGAGGTCTGTTCCGAGTGGAACCCGTCTTGGAAAACATCTGTATGACCCTGGCCACTGTACTGTAACTCAGTTTCAGGGTGTTACCGATCTTCTTATAGCCTCTGCTATGTTTGTGGAGAGCAACAATTCTAATTCTCAATTCCTCAGGGTTCTTTGCCATGAGGTGCCATGTTGAACAATCAGTGGTCAGTATAAGAGAATTGTACTCAAATACAAGATACACATATTTGTATGCTCTTGTCAAGCAGACGAAAACATTAACACGACAAATAGGACACGTAGCTTTGCATGGTTAAATTAAATTGTAAGGGGAGTACTCACTTTTGTAAATACTAGGTTGCATCTGTTTTTGAGCAAATGGTAGATATTCTTTCAGGGTACATTTGCTTTAAGTTTCACTTGTGCTTTCGCTATTCCAGACTGGTATTAATCCTATAAACATTTCACATAACTGTAAATAGGATTTGGACCATTACGCCATTTTTTTATGAATACAAGCCATTACACTGTCCTGTTGAAAATATTGTGATGCTGTGTGAATGACACTGTCAAGGCAAATTTTCTGCAAGGCAAATAGTCCGCATTTTATTTGTCATATATTGCACTCAACCAAAAAAAGCCATTATTTTAACCCTGGATGCTATCTATTAGAATGTCATTAGCATGGCTCTGGGTGACAGCTGCCACCCTTGAAAAAGCCTTTCCACCGCAACTGCCTCCTCAAACCTGACCTCATTCAACCTCAGCCATCACCTCTCTCAGAGATCTGTTACTCCTGAACAATTAATTCAGATTTCAACTTCTTTGCAATTATCTCAAGTTGATTTTCAAAACTTTATGCAATTTTGTGCAGTATATAAAATAAATAAAAAAACTTTGAGTATTTAGAACTTTAGAGAAACTATGTAGGTGTTAGAGATGATGTTCTGTTCCCCACGTAGTGATTCAAATATGTAGAGGCTAAAAATGTTGGGTACACCACTGCTCAAACACGGCCTAGTTGTTTATAACTGATTGGACCACATTAGGACAATCGCTTCATGGCATGTTAGAACCTGTCTCCACTGTGAGTATATACAGGTGGAGTAGAAAACAGTTGAATTTTTTAATGTGCGTTAAAATGTACTCATTAAATATGCAAACAACTTTACATAATATATTCATTATGAAGGTTCTCCAAAAAAATTATATTCTTACAAAGAAAGTTAAAAAAAGAAAAAAAAAAAGAAAGATGAACTTAAACGGTAAACGTGAATTGTGTATACCACAGTCTCATCCAAAGACATGCATTAAAAGATGAGAAAAGAATAAAAGCTCATTTTGGTGCATGCTCAATACCAAATGCTTAGTATCACAAATTTGTCTAGTAATTGAATGTCAGGGATTTCCTCTGACCACTGAATGCTATGTTCAGAGGCATAACAGCCTGCAGTGTTACACCCTGCTCTCAGCACTGCCTTGTATTTTTACATTGACACCTGTGTTTTTGCTTTGATTTAAGTCTTGTCTCTGTCCTTGAAGTGTGTTTCATTATCCCTCTGTTTTCTTATTGCTTTCATCTGTTTTCAGTTTGACCTTCAATTACTTTGTATATTTAAACCCTCATGTGTCACTGTACAGTGCAAAATATTGTTTAGCATTAACCAAGCAAATCAAACTTTTCATTCTGTGTTGTGATGCTCGTTTTGATTTTGTTTCGTGCCCTGCTTTTGTCTAATACATACTGTTTGTTGATCGACTGATCCAAGCCTGTTTTTAACCCTGATCTTGTATCATTCTTTGTATTTGTCTTTCTGCTATGGAATCCTGTTTCCTCCACTGCATAATAATAAAAAAATGTTATTGCGTGATACAAATTCGCAATTCCGATTTTTTTTCGCAGAATTGTGAGATATAAACGTTATAACTCATTTGCAACACTTTCTGGCAAAGCACAATAGAAAACCACAATATGTTATACTTAGAGAATGCAGGAGTTACCTTTTTATTGTAAACAGAGCTTCGTATGCAATTTTCTCAGACGACAAAATTTGGCCATATTTAATGTTTGGCATGATAATCCTTTATGATTTGCATATGTTATAATAGATATGGAAGTCTATTATGCCAGAAAGTGTCGCAAATTAGTTATAAACTCACAATTGCGAGAAAAAAGATCAGAATTCTGACTTTATATCTCAGATTTCTGCCTTTTTTTTCTTGCAATTGCGAGTTTATATCTCACAATTCAGACTTTTTCGCAATACCTTTTTTTTAATTTAGTGGCGGAAACGGGCTTCCGTCTGCTGCTTTAATAAAACACTTCATTCATTTCTCCTGTCCTTTCAGGACGTGTGGAAATAGTGCAGGGTAATGAATCATAAATATCCAAGATATAAAACATTTACATTTCTTTGCTTAGAACTCTTTTGAATTATAACTCAGCTCTATTCTATTTTTTTTTTTTTAAATAAAAAAAGAAATTGCAGATTTCCAATGTGATCTCAGACTTTATTGTGACAGGATGTGATTAAGTGGTACATAACCGAATGTACATAAACATAAAACACAATAATTTAAGAAAACATAAACTGTTGTAATGAAGAGTTGGCCACAATTTCCCCAAAATGATGTTAGAGACTGATAAACTCCTACCAAATATGTTTACATCAAGTGTTCTTTCTGAAGGGAGGAACACAATTTGATCAAACTGATAGAGTGTACAGTTCATACTTACTTTATGTATATTACCTACAGAAATGTGACATATATTATAGCATTTATTCTAACACGTGTTTTTTTACAGCACCAGTGAGTCAGTTGTTTAGGCAGTCAAAGGAAATCATTTTAGCACCTACATGCCAATAAACAGTATTGTTTAAACTGAGTTTGATAATGGTGATATAATTGAATGAAAAAAAAAGATACATTTCTAAATAAAAAATATTATATCCTTTCTATTTATTTTATTAAAGCTGCTTTGTGACAATGTCCTCTGTAAAAAGAACTAGAAGTCATTCATTCATTCATTCTCTCCCGCTTATCTGTAATTCGGGTCGCGGGGGCAGCAGTCTAAGCAGGCCCCCGCCTTCGACTGCTGCCCAATCCTCACAGCACCGTCCCTTACGGTCCCTCCTGCAGGTGGTGAGCCCACGGGAAGGCGGCCCCACGTCACTCCGACATCACGGACCTTGATATTTCCCTCGTAAGGGACCCCCGGAGCATAGAGGGTTAAGGGCCTTGCTCAAGGGCCCAAAAGTGGCAGCTTGGCGATACCGGGGCTTGAACCCCAGACCTTCCGATCGGCAACCCAGCGCCTTAACCGCTGGAGCCACCACTCCCCCCCCCCCCCCTTTATAAGCGGGTTTGATCTCACAAACCCAACTTCACCTTCGCACCCACACTTACCTGCCGAGCCACTCGGGCAGGCCAACTAGAAGTCAATGAAATGGAATTGAATAATGTGACACAAACAATGGATTTTGTTAGGAATTCGGAATGCATAGTAAGGATTTCTATAAATATTATTATTATTTATGTTTAAAGATAATGCAATAATGCAAATGTCCAGCCAAAGTAATAAGTAAATGAAACAAATACCATGTTGTTATTACTCAATTATATTCGATCAATCTGATGGAATTGTTCACCATTTGGTAGAGTTACTGTGATTTGTAGTAAGTAGTGTTGTCTATGTCATTAACAAACATTAAACTTGCAATATTTAAATTACTTTCCTATCTATCTAATGGTTCATGCAGATTTAATCAAGTGGAGAAGGTACAAACACAATCATAGTTAATGATTGCAATCAATTGCTCTCTCGCTGTTAGATTCAGTTGCATCTCAATAAATTAGAATATCATTAAAAAAGTTGATTTATTTTAGTAAAAACAACAAGTGAAACTTGTGTATTATATAGATTCATCACACACAGACTGACATATTTTAAGTGTTTATTTGTTTTAATTTTGATGATTTTGGCTCACATTTAACAAAAACACACCAATTTACTATCTCCAAAAATTTGAATACTTCATAAGTAATGACAATTAAAAAAAATAACAATAAAAAAAAAACATTTTTAGTGAATTGTTGGCCTTCTGGAAAGTTGGTGATGGACAGGTTGACGGACGAGGTCAGACAGGAGTCTCCCTGGACTATGATGTTTGCAGATGATATTGTGATTTGTGGTGAGAGTAGGGAGCAGGTTGAGAAGAGCCTGGAGAGGTGGAGATATGCGCTGGAGAGAAGGGGAATGAAAGTCAGTAGGAGTAAGACAGAGTACGTGTGTGTGAATGAGAGGGAGGGCAGTGGAGTGATGCGGTTGCAGGGAGAAGAGGTGGAGAAGGTGGATGAGTTCAGGTACCTGGGGTCAACAGTGAAAAGTAATGGAGAGTGTGATAGAGAAGTGAAGAAAAGAGTGCAGGCAGGGTGGAGTGGGTGGAGAATAGTGACAGGAGTGATTTGTTATAGTAGGATATCTGCAAGAATGAAAGGGAAAGTTTATAGGACTGTGGTGAGACCTGAGATGTTGTATGTATTAGAGACAGTGGCATTGAGTAAAAGACAGGAGATGGAGCTGGAGGTAGCAGAGCTGAAGATGTTGAGGTTTTCGTTGGGAGTGACGAGGATGGACAGGATTAGAAATGAGTTTATTAGAGGGACAGCACATGTAGGATGTTTTGGTGACAAGGTGAAGGAGGCGAGATTGAGATGGTTTGGACATGTGCAGAGGAGGGACATGAATTATATTGGTAGAAGAATGCTGAGGATAGAGCCACCAGGAAGGAGGAAAAGAGGAAGGCCAAGGAGAAGGTTCATGGATGTGGTGAGGGAAGACATGCAGGTGTGAAAGAGGCAAATGTAGAGGACAGGGTGGTTTGGAGACAGATGATCCGCTGTGGCGACCCCTAATGGGAGCAGCCGAAAGAAGAAGAAGAAGAAGAAGTTGGCCTTCCGGAAAGTATGTTTATTTACTGTATATGTACTCAATACTTGGTAGGGGCTATTTTTGCTTTAATTACTGCCTCCATTCGGCATTGAATGGAGGTGATCTGTCTGTGTCACTGCTGAGGTGGTATGGTAGCCCAGGTTTCTTTGATAGTGGCCTTTAGCTCATATGCATTTTTTGGTCTCTTGTTTTTTATTTTTCTCTTGACAATACTCGATAGATTCTCTATGGGGTTCAGGTCTGGTGAGTTTGCTGGCCAGTCAGGCACATCAACACCATGGTCATTTAACCAACTTGTGGTGCTTTTGGCCGTGTGGGCAGGTGCCAAATCCTGCTGGAAAATGAAATCGGCATCTCCATAAATCTGGTCAGCAGAGAGAAGCATGATGTGCTCTAAAACTTGAAGCACTAACTCCAGCTGCAGTCCACTCTTTGTTAAACTCCCCTAAATTCTCGAATGGGCTTCGTTTCACTTTTTTCTACCACATTTTTTCCTTCCATTCAACTTTCCATTAATGTGCTTGGATACAGCACTTCTTTAGCGATGACCTTTTGTGTCTTACCCTCCATGTGCAGGGTGTCAGTGAGGGTGTCAGGTCAGCAGTCTACCCCCATGATTGTGTAGCCTGAACCAGATTGACACCATTTTAAGGCTCAGGAAACCTTTGAAGGTGTTTGGATTTGCTGAGCTGATTAGAGTGTGACACCACGAGTCACACAATATTGAACTTAACAATTCTAATTTTCTGAGATACTTAATTTTCATTAGCTGTAAGCCATATTCATCAAAATAAAAGAAACAAACACTTGAAATATACCAGTGTGTGTGATGAAACTATATAATATACGAGTCACTTTTTGTATTGAATTACTAAAATAAATACATTTTTAAATGGTATTCAATTTAATGAGATGCACCTGTATATGAAAATGTACATTCATAGTTGATTGCAAAATAATTTGATTAGCTGTAATTATGATGTTTCTTTACTTAGATATAAAAAAAAAAACACCAAAAAATAATTTTTCATCACTAAACATTGCCTTCACAGACAATTTTAGCATTGACCTCTCCTAAGCCGTGCTTACTGTCAACTAAAGGGAAAGCAACCGCAACCAGAACATAATTCTTAAAGAAGCAAAGTACCATATTTAACAATTAATACAACCACTAAAGAATTAACATATAACTATAGAAACGTCACCGCAAAATAGATTTATTTAAAAAAAATAAAAATTTCCAGAGTAAATAATTATTCAATAAGAATAAAATCAAATAATAGTTAAATACACATAAAATAATCAATAACAAATGAAGAGATGTTAAGTGAAATTAATATATTTATAACATCTGTTACAATATGTTACAAACTTCTTCTTCTTCTTCACCTCCAAAACCATCCTACAGACCACCATCCGATGCTGTCTAGCTACACTGTCCCCTGCCAACACATTACAGTTTCCAATCTTCTTCAGGTTACATCTTCTACATAGCACATAGTCCACCTGTGTGCACCTTCCACTCATATGATCCTCCTTCTTAAAATAAGTGTTTACTACTGCCATTTCCATTCTTTTAGCAAAATCTACCACCATCTGCCCTTCCACAATCCTCTCCTTAAAGCCATACCTACCCATCACCTCCTCATCTCCTCTGTTCCCTTCACCTACATGCTCATTTACATCTGCCCCAAACACCAATCTTTCATTCCTAGGTACCCCTTCTACCACTTCATCTAACTCACTCCAGAATTTTTCCTTTTCCTCCATCTCACAACCCACTTGTGGAGCATAAGCACTGATGACATTTATCATTGCCCCTTTAACGTCCAACTTCATGTTCATCACCTCATCACCATAAACTCTCTTCACCTCCACTACACCCCTACTCTACTCTTCCTTCAGGATCACCCCTACACCATTTCTCTTTCTATCCACACCATGAAAGAACAGTTTAAACCCCCTCCAATGTTCCTGGCTTTACTCCCATTCCACTTGGTCTCCTGAACACACAACATATCTACCTTTCTCCTCTCCACCATATTTGCTAACTCTCTCCCTTTACCAGTCATAGTACTGACATTTGAAGGACCAACCCAAACCTCCACTCTTATACACTTCTCCTTTGCCTGCTGTCTCTGTAGACATCTTCCTCCTCTCCTTCTCTTCCTTCGGCCAACAGTAGCCCAATTTCCACCAGTACCCTGTTGGCTAACGATACCTGTGGCGGTCGTTAGTAACCCGGGCCTCGAACGATTTGGTATGAATTTCTCTTTCAAGATCCACATATTTGATTTGGCACATGTTTTACAATGGATGCCCTTCCTAACGCAACCCTTCCTATTTATCTGGGTTTGGGACGGGCACTAAGAGTGCACTGGCTTGTGCAACACTAATGGCTGGGTTATAAATTTTACAATTTATGTGCAAATATATTAAACAGCCCAGTACTCATAAATGTTGCCTGGGATACTTTATGGTTTATTTGCTGCTACGTTAAAACATGTAGTAAATCATCATGTGATTGGTGTTACCAGTGTCATGACTGTTTAAATACTTAGACATTCCCATACTTATGACTTAATGTTATATAAATAATTAATAACGTATTTTGAAGTAAAGCAATTACAGACAAATACAGAAAATGGAGGAACATCTAATTAAAACAAAAGGTGAATAAAACACAAACATCTTTTCCTCATTGCTCAAACCATTAGCTTCTCCCGCTCCATCTTTCCTGACAACAAAAGAGTTTGCCACATTATGCAATGAGAAAATTGGGAAAATCTGCCAGGCCCCTATCCAAACTCCTACACTACATAATCAGGTTTTCTTTTCTCTTTCACTAACACGTTTTTTTAACCTCCTCAATTGCTCCATAACATCTGGCCATGTTCTTTCTGTGTTCATGAAAGCAAGAGTTATTTCTACCCTCAAGATACCTACTCATCAGAAACTAGTCTCATTAGTACCACTTCTCTTTTTTTTTTTTTAAATCTTTAAATGCACTGTCTATAGTCATCTGTCACTTTAACTCTCATAAAGCAAATGTTAAGATTCCGACCAATCTGGCTTTAAAGCGACTCATTATAGAGACTATCCTCTTAGCTGTCATTGAGAAGCTACTGTACATACTGCTAGATCTGACAAGCTGTCATCAGTTCTCATTCTCATTAACCTTTCCACAGCATTTAAGATGGTCAATCACAAGGCTGTCTTGTCCATCCTCAGGAGTTTTGAAATTCATTACACAGTTTGGCACTGGTTTGCTTCCTACTTGAAAGGTTGATCATATCAGCTGACAAAGAGGAGCCACATCTGCTTAATACAATCTCTCCACTGGTGTCCCACAAGGCTCAGTACTTGGTCCTATCCTGCCCTCTATTTATAATTGATGAGGCCATATCCTCACATTGGTTTTCATCCTATTGCTATGCAGATGACATTCAACTAATTATCTCCTTCTATTCTACAGACAATCTTATTTCTGCTTAGATCTCAGCACATCTGGCAGATAGCTCATTCTAGATGACAGCTCATCAGCTAAAGCTTAATCCCAGCAAAACTGAACTGCTGTTCATACCAAATGTTGATTTATCTTCATATCAAGATTTTATGATCTCTGTGGACAACTCTCTTATCCTACCTTCATCCCTTGGTGTAACCATGGATAATCAACTGTCCTGTTCTTCTTACATTGCTTGTTTAAAATGCTCATGTCAATATCAAACATCAGGAAAATTTGTTAATTTCTGTCCACATAGGCCACTCAGCTGCTTGTATAGTCCATCATCTGCTCAATTCCAGACTACTGCAACTCTCTCCTGGCAGGTCTGGCTCTGAAAGCCTTTCGACCGCTGCAAATGATCTAGAATGCAGCCGCATGACTTCTTTTTAACCTTCTTTTAAACCTTAAAGGTTGTCCACACTACCCCACTGCCATGTTCTTTCCACTAGTTTCCTGTAGCTGCCCACATTAGATTTACAACACTGATGCACGCATACAAATCTAAAAATGGAACATAACCCCCTACCTCTCTACAATTATCTAACCTTGCACCACATTACACTTCATCCAATCCTCAATCTCAGTTTGACTGCTCCCAAAATCTTTAAGGGTACAAGAAAAGCGTACATGCTGCAAGACTGCTCTCTGTTCTGGCACCTAGGGTGTGGAATTAACTTTTAATTAATGTCTAAACAGCTGAGTTGTTAGGAGTATTCAAACAACCTCTAAAGGCCTATCTCTTCCAAAAGTACCCACCTTAATCTCCTATTAAAAACACATACACACAACAAATAAATCTTGCTTTCTAACTATATTTTTTTCCAAACAGAGTTTTAGATGGATTTATTCTTAATCTGTGACCTAATAAACTAGTATCAGAATGCATTTATTGCTAGAGACTTTAAAGTAATTTAGCAAGTTGCTTTGGATAAAGGCATCTGCCAAATGCCATAAACAAAAATGTAAAGGTAAATGATTAACCTCAATTTAATTTTCTTCACATTACAACATTACATCCTAATGACCACTTAATGATGTATGACACGCAGTTTAATGCACACAATATAAATTTTTTTGTTGTTGCATAAAATTAATGTGAAAGAGTTCTTCTTTGAAAACACTACAAAATACCAAAAAATTAAGATTTTATTTTTGCTTGCCAAATATGGTCATGTGGATACTTAATACTTAATACAATACTGCTGTAGGTGATTTCCATGAAAGATATCACTTCCAGAGTAAATGTCATTTAATATAAGTCTCATGAATGCTAAAACTACAATGCTGAAACCCCCATCAAGATATAATAAGACATTTACGAAGAGTCAGCATGATTCATTTACATGCAATATGTAAATATAGAAGATAAACCCTGTTTCATTAGATTTCTGTATTACTAAGGGAGGAAAAGATTTTGGAAATGGAAAAGGGTTGATGCTCATGCACAGCCTGAGAAAATGAACCCTTTTCCATTTCCAAAATCTTTTCATTCCTTAGTCATCTTTTCCTGCAACAGTTATGCAGGTTAAAACACCTCATATCTTTGGTCATTATATTGTCTTTAGTGTCTTAGCTTTAGGGCAATTTAATTAGTGAATGATAATAAAAAGCAGTAATGTTAGACTTTAAGGTTTGCTGAATAAACTAATTTCCTTAAAGCACTTTCCTATTTGGAGCACACTCAATATCCATCCTTTATTTCCACTAGAACATGTAAAAAATGTGTTTGTCGAATTTACAGTAATACATGCTAAATTACTGTATTATAGAATTATAGCTTGACTTAATAATAACTGCATGAGAGAAGAAAACAATGCACATACAGCATGCACATAATACATACACGTATAAACATACACCAAAACCAAAAAAAAATCATGTTCGCAAACAACTCTATATGGACATTAACAGCAACGTGAATTAAATCTGCATAGAACAGCATTATTAACCTACCAACATATTTTCTAATATTGTTTACGTGATGAATGTTAGGACAATATACTTGAATTTTGACTTATTTTACACCTATTGCCACAGAGGAATATTGTTTTCTCTAATGAACAAATAAAAATGTAATCATGTTTATTCCAGCATCAAAATCTAGTCTGTTCTGTCTCATTGGCAATGTCTAATGCTGGAATTAAATATCTGAAATACAAAAATATTTGATTGGTTTATTTGATAGAAGCTACAATGTGGAAATTTTTCTGTGTGATTTGTATGATTACACAAACAAAACATGCTCAGTTTAAGACTGTCAGCACTGGCCTTCCCTCAGCGCCCAGCACGCTCACAGCGCCTCACCCACTTACTAATCACCGTCACCTGTTTCCCATCATCTTTCCCCCTACTTTAGGCCCTCACTCTCATTCACTCATTGTCCATTTTACAGTGCATTCTGGAGATCATTCATGGACTACCAATTCTATGGACTTTATCAGTTTCCTGGTTCTATTATGGACTACACCTGTTTTCCAGCACGGCTACTTCCTGGTTGTTTGTATTCTGTTTAAAGACTATTAACCCTTGTTATAGTTACTTAGGTTTCGTCTCCTTGATACCAGCCTGACAAAGACAGGGTGGTATTCGAAATTAGTTATTTAATTATTTTAATGTATAATATTCAGACAAAATCTTTATGCACATATTGGGAAGTGTAAGCTCAGTGGTTAAGATGTTGGACTTCTGATCAGAAGGTGTGAGTTTAATTCCCAGCACCACCAACCCCCCCTGAAGCCCCTCAGTTATATGCACATGTTATATGCATATGTTATTTAAATGAACTAGTTGTAATCATTCTGTATAAGGGCTTTTGCCCGAATGCCACACATGCAATCTAAATGTAAACATTGGAACTAGCTGGCTAGTGTTTTTAAACAAAAGAAGAAAATAATACAAGTGATGAATTGTTAATCTTGATTTTCACCATGGCAGTTCAATTGTTCTAGTTTAATAATATTGCATCTATTATCAATATGCAGAAGACATACACAATAAAATAGCAATTGATCCAGCACATCCTATGCTCTTACTTTTTGTGTAGACAGTTAGCATTTTTATGCAGTAAACATGGGTTCATGTTTGTAAATCTGCAGGTGAGATGAAAACCCAAGCAAGAGGTCCAGCATCAGTTACCATTTATTCAGTTCGATTTATATTGTTTTAACACTTACCGTATGTTGCATCATCCTCTCCGGATATTTCCATGAAATATGAAAAATGAAACCATAACCAAAAGACCCTTATACTTTTGTAAAATGTTTTTGGCTGTTACAGTAAACCCGTCTCTCCACTGCACTGTCTTGAGGGATATTGGACATATAGGTCACTGTGCACATGCCAGAGGTCACTCGCTGTCTTGATCACAGGCTTATTCACATAATGAACCAGAGATCAAAAACCAGGCCATTAAAAGCACATGAAAATCAATTCCGCTCCTCAAGGAAGATGAAAGAAAGGAGCTTCTTATAGAAGGTATCTCAGTTTGTCTCTTACTGTCAAACTGACTATGACACTTGGCAGAAGTTTGGATGTTATGCTAATAGCATATGGTGTGCTGTTTGAGCTGTAAACCAATACCTCACAAAAGTGAATATACCCCTCACATTTCAGCAACCATTTTAGTATTTCTTCATAAGGGACAAAACTATAGAAATGAAACTTGGATATATTTTAGTAGTCAGTGTGCAGATTGTATAGCATTATAGATTTTCTGTCCTGTTAAAATAATTCAACAAACACGATTATTGTATAAGTAGCTAGCAACAAAAGTAAAAACACCCTGAGTGATAATAGCCGTACATCGTGTAACCATGCAAAGCCACATGTACCATTCATCATGTTCATGTTTCTCTCTGCTTAAGAGAACCATACAAATTTGTGTATCTTGTATTACAGCAGTTAAAATTTGGTGCATTGAGTACAATTCTCTTATACTGACCACTGGATGATCAACATGACACCTCATGGCAAAGAACTGTGAGGATTTGAGAATTTGAATTGTTGCTCTCCACAAAGATGCCGAGGCTATAAGAATATCAGTAACACCCTAAAACTGAGTTACAGTACAGTGGCCAGGGTCATACTGAGTTTTTCCAAGGTGGTTTCCACTCAGAACAGGCCTCGCAAGAGTCAAACAATGAAGTTGAGTCTTCATTGAGTGCTGCCAGCATTGCTTTGGACATTACAGAAGAAGAAGGTCCTCTTATCAGTGCTCGGACAATACGCTGCACACTCCAACAAGTCGATTTGCATGGGCGTCGCCCAGAAGAAGCCTCCTCTGAAGTGTTTGCTGAAGAAAACCTGGTCTGATGAGACTAAGATAAACTTGTTTGGCTAAGATGGTGTCCAGCATGTGTGGCGACGCCCTGTTGAGGAGTACCAAGAAAATTGTGTCTTCCCTACAGTTAAGCATGGTGGTGGTAGCATCATGGTCTGGGGAGCTGTGGTTCGTTGAGGAAAACATGGACTTTAACATGTACTTTAACATAGTGAGCAGAACATGATGCCCTCCCTTTATAAACTGGGCCAAATGGCAGTTTTCCAACATAATAATGACTTTAAATACACCAACAAGATGACAACTGCCTTTCTGAAGGTGAAGGTAATGGAGATGGCCAAGTATGTCTTTAGACTTGAACCCTATTGAACACCTGTGGGGCATCCTCAAGCAGAAGGTGTAGAAGCACCATGATTCTAACATCCAGCAGCTCTGTGTTTGAGGAGTGAAAGAGGCAACAACCTGTGCAGCTCTGGTGAATTGCATGCCCACACAAAGTATTGACATTTTGGACACAGTTTTGACATGTTTACTTAGGGTGTACTCAGAGACGGATGATCTGCTGTGGCGACCCCTAATAGGAGAGGCTGAAAGAAGAAGAAGAAGACTTAGGGTGCACTTACTTTTTTTGCCAGCTCTCTTGACAATAAAGGCTGTATGTTGAGTTATTTTTAGAGGACAGTAAATCTATACTGCTGTACAAGCTTCACATTGATGACTATGAAGTATTTTCGATTTTCAATTCTATTGTATTGTTTCTTGAGAAGATATAATAAAATGCTTGCTGAAATGTGAGGGGTATACTCACTTTTGTGAGATACTGTAAGTGTTATATTTCATTAGACTTTGGTTCTATTCGTCTTCTGTGTTTCTTTAAAGGTCTGAATTTGTGGATGATCTTTAAAATATTTTGAGCATATAAATAACCGGCTAAAGAGAATAAACATGGACAGTAAGTGTATAACTGTCCTAACATAGACAGGGAATATTCTAGCTATATGCTAATTATATGTTAATTCATTATAATTAATTTATCCTCTCATGTTAGCCAGGTAGCTAAATATAAAATATATATATATATATATATATATATATATATATATATATATATATATATATATATATATATATATTTTAGCTCGCTGCACAGCTCCATGGAATGAATTTACATACAATTCTCAAAGCTTAACAAATCTCAAACATAAATTGTATCAAATAAACTTTATGTAGCTAGCCTAAATACAGTGTTGACAACAATGCTATCATAGCTAGTTGCTAAAAGACAGACTACTCAAGGAATTATATATACAGAGGGTGATTTGACACACCAGGCAAAGTTGGGTCATAATACAAATTTCACAACAATGATAAATTAGATTACTGTCATTCACTAGCATTCTATTAAATCAGAAAACACATAAATGTACATACATTTTCAGGAAGAAAAATAGCAACAACAACAGCACTAAAACTTTTATTTTACACTAGTCATAAGTATGGTATGTGCTTTTTGGGCATCGCATTACACATTTAGTCTTAATTTGCTCTTATAATTTCCTCCACTCTTCGGGGAAGATGTTCCACTAGATTTTGGAATGTGCTTGTGGACATTTGTGTTCATCAACCACAAGGGTGTTAGTAAAGGTACTGGGGTGCAGTCAGTGTTCCAAATCATCCCAAAGGTGTTCAGTAGGGTTGAGATCAGAGATCTATAGCCGGCCACTCAAGATCTTGCTTTTCAAACCATGTTAAGGAGATCTTCATGGAGCTTACAGTGTGCACAGGGGCATTGCCATGCTGGAACAGGTTTGGGTTTCCAAGTTCAAGAGAACGCAAAATTTGATTATACCCAGTCCAAATACATTCTGTACAATTGGGTGCCTCCAGCTTTATGGTAACAGTTTGGAGAAGAATCACATATGGACGTTTGTACATATCGTGTATTTTGTTCTCTAAATATATTTTTGCCAAACACTCATATACTTTATTTGCATTTTCACTGTCTATTGTCAGACTTGCTGTGGTTCTTGCTTGTCATTGTATAATCTGCTTTTGGAGTTAGGGAGATGCCATGTAATGTAAAATTCTGCCAATTCTAAACTAAAAGCCCAGACACTGATAATGAATTACAATTACTACAATTATAAATATTATTGCTGTTATACAGTTACTGTCCATGTATATTCTCTTTAGCAGGTTTCTCTCTCTCTCTCCTTATTACCTCCTCTACTTTCTTTCTTGCTTTCTCTCTTTCACTCTGTTGGGTAAAACATATTTATGAGACTGCAGTGATCCTGTAGTGTACAGTGATCCTGCAGTGCGCCTTTTTTCTTCGTTTTAGACATGTTTTAGTTCCCTTCTGGAGACCACTTTCTGCTGTTTTTCTGCTGCTGTTCATGGCTCCACATCTAAAGATCCTAAGTTACTGTGGAGGGTTAAACTCATGAATCATGAGGATTTGGACTACAATGTCTTGGGGCTACAATTGGCATGAACGGCTTTGCATTCAAGCACCCATCAGTGAAGAGCTGGTAACCTCAGCAATGATAAAACTACAGCGATAAGGCATGACATTATGCCATTATAACATTATGACCAGTAAACTGAATAACACTGATTATCTCATCATGGCACCTGTTAGTGGGTGGGAGCAAGGCAGCAAGTAAACATTTAGTCCTCAAAGGTGAAAGTGTTAGAAGCAGGAAAAATGGGCAAGCGTAAGGAATTGAGCGAGTTTAACAACGTGATGTCTAGACGACTGGGTTAGAGCATCTCCAAAACTGCAGCTCTTGTGAGCTGTTCCTGGTCTACAGTGGTCAGTATCCATCAAAAGTGGTGATTGATGAACTTGGGGAGTGAAGGCTGGCCCGTGTGGTCCAATCCAACAGATGAGTTACTGAAGCTCCTGTTAATACTCTATGGGTTAAGATCATTTTGGCAGCAAAAGGGGGACAAACACAATATTAGGCAGGTGGTCATAATGTTATGCCTGGTTGGTGAAATGCAGGGTTACACAGTTTACCTTGGCATTGGATATAATGGGGTACATTGACAGTGATGATTACATGAAAAAATGGAGAATTACACTGGACTAGTAGCTTGATGCTATTAAAACTATATTGACTGTATAGTTTTTGTGATGGCTGAGGCTATAAGAAGTGCAACAGTATTTATTAATTCGTCTTAATTATCTTATCAGAGTTTTGGTGGATTCTGAGCCTGTTGTGGAAACTGTGGTTACAAGGCAAAAATACACCAGGGATAAGAAATCAGCATAAGTCCCAATGCATGTACACGTTCACACACACATGTTCACACTTAGGGACAATTTAAAGCAGCCAAGATCGACCCAGAGGACATCAAGCTGTTTAGCAGCTCTAATCCCCACTGCAATTCACATATCAGTATTCAAGCGAATAAACAGTATTGATGCAGTATTGATGAAGGGATCTAGAAGAGCACTTTCAAGAGTACACTTGCATTTAATAGATGTGACCACTAATGTGCTTCATGTTGTCATTATTCTCCCCTAGTTTTCCACAATGTGTTTGATGTCAGATTTGTTTCCCGCATTCTTTGATCATCTTAGCAGACTCCAGCCTGCTCTCATTTCTTCATATCTGTAATAACTAGGATCTAAGGTCAAAAAAGATTTTACAGCATTTGCTAGTGGCCTTAAGGACTTCTCCACATTCCTCTCTAAGATAATTCACTTCGGTCTCAACCTCCATTGCCGCTTTAGAACACAAGAAATATTTGTCTCATTTCTTTACTACTTTTAGTACAGTGTCTCTACTTCTATATTCTCCATTTCTACAAGTCTGTTTTTGGTAAGACTTTATGCATTGTGATTTTGATAGCAAAATTTTACTGCTTTTATGTTATTCGATACTATTTCTGTCTAAGATGTCCGTACCATCTAGAGACGTACCAGTGCCAATTGGATCCCACTTTATTTGTGGAGTTTTGACATTGGACCTCCTGGAGTGTTTAAAGGCTCTGGCATGGAAAAGCTGGTGTTGGATCTGTGATAATCACAAATGTTGAGCTATTTTATAAGTTGCTTAGTAGCTCCTAGTTTTATAACCATAATGACTGTATAAGACTGTAGAAAGAACATTACTTATAATCTTACACTTTCTCAAGGTTTCTTCCTCATAACATCTAAGGGAGTTTTTCCCTGCCACAGTCGGATGGACACCATTCACCTTGACTGTTGATTCCTGTAAAGCTGCTTTGAGACAATGTCTGTTGTGAAAAGTGCTATAGAAATAAACTTGACTTGACCAAGAGAAACGATAGGTCGGTAGGTAGATTCTTCCCCAAACTGTTACCACCAAATTGGAGGCACACAATTGTATAGGATGTCGTTGGATGCAGGGGCATTAAATATTCCCTTTCCTTGAACTAGGAGACCCAAACCTGACATAACAATGTCCTCGTGCACAAAGCCAGCTCCTTGAAGATATGGTTTATATGGATTGAAATGATAGATATCAAAATAATTGAACAGCTTAATGAATCGGAAAACTGACTGCACCCCAGGCCCTCTCACCCTACATCAATACCCAACATTGCTAATGCCCTTGTGACTGAATGAGCACAACTTTCCATAAACACACTCTGAAATCTAGTGGAACATCTTCTCAGAGCAGTGGAGGTTTTTATAACAGCAAATGGGGACTAAATGTGGAATGGGATTTTAAAAGATTTCTTTTGCCAGGTGTCCACAAATGACACCTAACATTAGTGTCACTTTTATTGTTAGATATTCGGATTAGGTTGTAAACATTTATTTGACTCACACTCAGTTGCACTTTAAAGTCATGCTTTGCTGAACTTTATGGAGTGTAAGAGTTTACTGGAGTTTATTATTAGAGAATTTGTTTCTCCAGTATTTCCTTGTATATAATGCAGCACAGGATGTCCTGTGGTCATTTATGTTCACAAGATGAGACGGGCTGCGCTATTTTCTATTCCGGCTTAAAGTAAGACACTGAACACTCTTTGAGGAATAAACATATTGAACCATTCACTGATATCAGGATTCAGTTAATATATAATCAGTGGCAATGTTCCATGACATTTAGAAAAATGTGTCTTTCATGTAATCACTATTTATTGCAATATATAGTCATGTCTAGCACATTGCTGATAGTTTATATGAGATTGTCTGTTAAAATAACATTGTAGTTGCAAAGGAGACACTTTGTTTCTATTAAAATGGACGCATATCAGGGACAGTTAACCCATCAGCAGTGAGGAAGGAACATATCTGTAAAACTCGAGTTTAAACGTGTATTAATAGTGGTGTGTGGTGTTTAAGGTGGACGGCTGCATTGAGAGATGTGAATCTAAAAGTTGTTGCGTTACTACTTTTTTCGCTGGAACTCCCTAAATGTTTAACCTTTTTCATTGGACCTCTGATTTCTCAAATACGTTTTGTAAATTGTTTAGAAATGGTTTATCTTTGAAGCGACAAAAGAACATTTGTGCTTTAAAAATAGATTAAGAAGAGAAGAATGTAAATAAATGACAAGCAGGCTTACCTCTGTTATTAAAAAGTCTGAAATGGCTTAGCTCTCTTTCTATCAATCTTGTTATTCTTATTCCCAGGCTCAGGATGGTCATGAAAATACACCAAAGGTGAGGTTCTAGTCCAACACAGGGCATCATGTACACACATTAACATAGTTAGTCACACATCTGAGTAATTCAGTGTGCTGTAGTCTACCAGCATGTTTTGGGAAACAGGAGAAAAGTGGAGAAATGGAATGAAACCCACTTGAAAAGAACTTTGATTTAAACACTTTTAAAAGTAGTTTTATTAAATCATTCAAAAATGATTAAAACAGCTGCAAATTCCCTGAGAAACAAGTGAATGCATTAGATACATAACGCATTTTAGGAACATGTTTATAACATTTAATATTTTTGCCCCATGGCTTTACAAAATCTTCCAAAAATAAAACACCACCAAAAACAATCAAGACCACACCAATTTGATGCCACAGCTTTATAGTAAATGTACAGCAATTTGTGCTCATTTTTGAATTTCTTTTCTTTGAAAGGCAGTGGTACAGCAGGAACAGCTTTTTTTTTACAGGTTTAGGGTATTGGTTGGGTTTCAGTGATGCCAATATGTACAGGTGGTTTCTGGTTTTGGTACAATCCACTTGTACAAACTGGTCCAGTCCATTTATTGTTGTGGTATTGACATTACATTACAATACAATTTTCTTGCGAAGAAAAAATAGGCAGTGAATGCAACTCTGTAATTATTAGACTTAGTAAAAGAAATAAACACTCTTCTTACCTCCAGGGAAAATATCCTGAGAAAATGTATATATTTACTGTTTTCTAGAAACTGGATAAAATGGGAGCACTAAGAATTCACATCAAATTCGACCTCATTATTTAGCATTAATAATGTCTAATGCACATAGCAAGGCAACACCCATAAAGTCCTATGTGCAACATCATCGCCCCTCTATAAGCTTAAATTTAGTATTTCTTCAATTTGTGTGTTTGCTGTGGGAATGAACATGTGCACGTTTGTTCGAAACCCTAAATGATTGTGTCAGCGATACAAAGCCATGCTGGGGCTCTGGTATAAGTACATATAGCCATCACAGAAGAGTCTCTTTGCCACACCGTCCATTTCACGTGGTACCTGCTTAGCCAGCTCAGCTAGAGTCATAGTGAGGTAGCGTGCCACTTCCGGACATGCTTTAACCTCCGGGATGTTGAAGCCATAAGTCTCACCTAAAAACAAATCATGTTATTTAAATTGTCGGTACACACAAAAATGTATATTAAAAAAAAGCTGAAAAATACAGATATTTTTTAAAGATGCGTTTTTATTGATCAGTTTTGCACCTACCCTCACGGTCAGCCATGCTATCAAAAAAGATCCAGTCCGTTTTCTTTGGTCCGTGTTTGACAAAGGAAACATAGTGGCTGGTCTCTATGCACAAAACAGCGAACAACTCCAGTTTTTCTCGAGGCGGTGTGAGTGATAAACTACCAGAACTGTGCGATGGAGGAAATCCTTCAGGCAGGCGCAGTGGAGTGGGTGTATGAGACTGGCGGCTAGGGTGAACGTGGACCTGAGCATGATATACAGTATGTGATGTTCAGGATACACAAGAGAATTAAAGATTTCTGAGAGATTAAAAAGTATCTTTTGTAAAAAAAAAAAAAAAAAAACACTATAAATGCTATCTTTGAAAAGCAATAAAAAAAATAAAAAAAAAGCAATATTATGGATAGTCGATTATGGATGGTATAGAAATAGACCCACCTTTTCTGAACAGATCTCACAGAAAACTTTCAATCCTGTGTTACTGAAAACAGAATCCATGAAGCATTGGTTACACTCCACCTGGGCTAGCTGTCCACATAGCACACACTGCTGAAGACCTAAAACAGATACACATGTATAAAGTACTAGCTTTATATCCCTTTACATGAACTAGGGGCCCAAAAACATGGTCCAGCATAAAGTGAACTTTATGAGGCCACGGTTTGGACCATGAGTCCTGATCATAACCCCAATGAACACTATTGGGATGTACTGAAACACTGAATGAACCTCAGACCTTCACACCATGAACTGAATGAACATAAATCTAAAAAGATCTAAAAAAAAAAAGTGGAAATCCTTCCTAGAAGAATGGAGGTTATTATAACAGCAAAGTGGGAATACATCTCAGATAGGGTGCTCAAAAAAGCACATACAGGTGTAAAAGGGAGGGGTACAATGTTTGTTTTGTTTTTTTAAGAAAACTGGCTGGGCCAGAGAGGTTTGTATGTCCACAGGTGTACATTTAGAGGGCAAAGCAAGTTGCAGATGGTGAATGTATTATCTGGCATAAAGGCTACTAAAGTTATGGTCATACAATCACGGACGGTTTCTCATCAACGCCTTGGGTGGTTCCAATTCCGGAGTAAGAACGGGAGCTTTGAGGATGGATTTGGACTGTAGTTAATATCAACAGTCTCATCATCATCGCTGTACCCCTAAACATTGTATATCTGCTATAAATGTACATTTAGTGCAACCCAGACGAGAATGGGTTCGCTCTTGAGTCTGGATCCTCTCAAGGTTTCTTCCTTTGCCATCTCGAGGAGTTTTTCCTTGCCACAGTTGCTCATCAGGGACAAACTTACTTATAAAGAACATATTAATTTTTTATCACCACAATATCTGTGTAAAGCTGCTTTGAGACAATGTTCATTGTTAAAAGCGCTATACAAAGAAAAATTTATTGAATTGAATCACGTGAAATATATATATATTTTTTTTATTGTAGTCGGCTTACCGTTGGACAGGAGAGCAGTGATATCTAGTTGTAGTGAGGGAATAATTTTTGGAAACATTTTAAACTGCTTTCCAGAACGTGGCATTGTCAGGATGAGGCAAGAAGGTACCTGGAGTCATAAAAAAACACATGAGGAATTGTTTCAGGGTTGGGCAAAGATACATCAAAATGTAATAAAATACCAAATACATTAACTAAGTGTATTCAAATAAAATACTAAATACAGCAGCCACACCATATATCAAAATACACTACTTATTTTTATTTAAAAAAAAATACTAAAAATACTTTTACATATGAGCATGGAATTTCTTTGCAAACCTTCCATTAATTGGCCTATTCGATTTATCCCTTTACCATTACACTGACTGTTGATTAAGTAAAAAAATGACTCATTATTGTATCCTTATTTAGTGAATTGGTGTTTGGTAATGAGGGGCTTCTTTACATCAGTAACATTGACTCAATGACAAACAAGCCATTTATAATAAGTCAACTGATGGTGCCTGTTTTCATAGCAACTAGTTTCTAACTGATTAATCATTTGATTGTTAATTATAAATATAATAATATATTATGTGTCAGGTAGTCGTTTATGCAATGGTATGCAAAATCATTATCCTACTAAACAGCTACTTTAATTTGGGTACAATATTCAGCAATTAAATATTAATAATTAATCACTGGGCACTTATCTTGACCACCTTCTTCCATATAGATCAATTTTTTGTTCTGATCCCAACATGTGTGAGCAAACTACTGAGTAGGCACCGATCAGAGGCCGCATTTTTATGATGTCATCATGTAAACGTCTTACAAAGTAGTTCACAGTAGTTTAAAACTACAAAAATACAAACCACTAAAGTATTTTCATACAAAATACGAAGCCATTTTCATCAACCCTATCAAATACAAATGACAACACATTTGCCCTGTCTTTCGATTTATAGACATTTATTGATATTAATATTCAGTAAGTGCTGTATTCTAATGTGGGTCATGGTGGATCTGAAGCCTATTTATCATCGAACATTTAAAGGAACATTGAAAGGCTCTGGTAGCGAGGAGTGGTTTTGAATCTATAAGCTAATTTATGAGTTGCTCAGGAGCACCTGGTTTCCTTTCACATGACAGTGTTGTCCATGCTCTGAAATAATGTGTGTAATCAGTCAAATT
Organism: Silurus aristotelis; assembly: GCF_946808225.1. Lineage (NCBI taxonomy): Eukaryota > Metazoa > Chordata > Actinopteri > Siluriformes > Siluridae > Silurus > Silurus aristotelis. The sequence goes on from NC_139575.1 coordinate 10,124,122, forward strand.
GGACGCACGGAATTACCGACGGGGCGACGTCACGACCAGAAAGCTATAAAACGCACATGGAGTGAAGCCGGCGCCAGCTTCTGTTTGTTCATGAAGCGCTCTGTGTGTATTTCATGTTGAATTGCTTGTCTATTGTTTGTCAAGCCAACTGGGAGGGAAGCACGCTAGGTCGGTGCATATTCTGTGCACATTCGGCGCATATTCTGCGCATATTCAGTGCAGATCCTCTGCACGGATTTGCCGCCCCCTTCAAAGCCGCTAGAGCTGCACCAGGGCGTAGCTCTAGGTGTACCAGAGGTCAGTCTCAAGAGACTTATACCCCTAAGAGACTACCTGGCAGCCTGGCAAATCTTGCCAGACATGTCTCGGAGGCTATACGATTCAGTTCGGGCTGGCCATGGAACAGAAAGTAAGCACTCTCCTGAGAAAGGAGGCCACCGAGGTGATCCCTTCATTAGATAGTCTGGGTTCTACAGCTGGTAGTTCCCAATGGACTTTTGGGTTGCATCCTATTCTAGATCTATGTCAGCTGAACCGCTCACTTATTTATTGGTTGATATTAGTTCGATCAGAGCAGTTAGCGGTCTGGCATCAAGATGTAGTGCTTGCTCACATGAAGGCACTTCGGTTTCAGCTGAATGCCAAGGAGAGTGCGTTTTTTGAATTAAAGATAATCACTTATCTGGGCGTCATATGGGATTCAACCCTTATGCGTGCGCAGCTTCTCCTCCCCGCATTGTGTCCATCCTTACAGCCGTCAGGAGGGTCAGAGAAGAGCAGTCACTTACTGTCAAGCAGTCCCAGAGACTGCTCAGGCTTATGGCAGCAGCGTCCAGTGTGATTCCACTTGGCCTCCTGCACATGAGACCCCTTCAGTGGTGGCTCAGGACCCATAGGTGCTCACGGAAGGACAACCCCCTCTGTATGATAAAGGTCCGAGGTGATGCATATGTATGTTATATGTTTGGAGAGATCCCGGGTTCCTGTCTCAGGGCCCTGTGCTGGGAGTTCCCGCTCGTCGCGTCATGCTTACGACGGATGCGTCCCTCATGGGTTGGGGAGCGGTTATGAGTAGCTGCTTTGTCCAAGGTCTATGGGAAGGGCCCCATCTACTATGGCACATCAATTGCCTAGAGATGCTGGCCGTACTTCTAGCCTTAAAGCATTTTCTAACGGACCTCAGAGATCACCACGTGCTGTTACATGTGTACCCTAGAGATGTTCCACAACTCTAACTGACTGAATAAGACTAAAAGGACATTACTTTTAGAAGAATGGATATTGCTCATATCACACCCTGTAAATTCAAAAGAAAGGAAATTACTAATCACACACTCTGGTGCTCGTGATATTTCTTACTCTCCAGTGAATGTAATGTTTTTACACTCTTGGTGTCATCCAAATGAGGTTTGGTTCCCTTTTGGGTTTGGTTCCTCTCAAGGTTTCTTATAATAATTTCTAAAAGAGTTTTTCCTTGCCACAGTCACCCCAGGTTTGCTCGCACATCGCAATGCACATAATTCACTTATATTTATATTTTTGTTCTCACATTCTGTATAGCTGCTATGAGACAATGTCCGTTGAGAAAAGTGCTATGGAAATAAACTTGAATTTAATTGAATATCCTAGGAACAGTAGGCACAATAAAGGAATACCCTCCTGTGGCTCTGTGACACCAGCTGATCGCGGATGCTAGTTTCTCCTCGTATGAAGTAAAGTGCTGCTTCTTTCCCAAATCTCTAACTTCCATTACCACTACTCAACCCCAATCCCCATCCACCCCTGTAAATCCTTAGTCCTTTATGGCTATAAACTTGTGACCATACACTAAGATTACCCTTTGATGCTACATGCATGTCACCTAACATTTTAGACTATGTGTAATAAATATATATATATATATATATATATATATATATATATATATATATATATATATATATATATATATATATATATATATATATATATATATACAAAGCTCATTTTAACGATCAAAGCATAACAATTATATACAATCTTTTCTGTATTTACTCTATTTGGTCTTCATTCTACTTTTTGAACCTCGGGGGGTATTAAAACATGAGTTTAATGTTTCAATACCCTTGTTGATATCCGTACAAGTTCACTGTACAGTACACAATGAATAAGTACCTTACTTACTTATTTACTTACTCTTTATATACCCTTATCCGTCACATTTATTAAGTACACCTACACACCTGCACATTCATGACGCTTTCCAATCGGCCAATCATTCAAATGCAGGCCAAGAGCTTCAGTTAATGTCATCTCAGGAAACATAATGACCATAGCATTAATATTGGTGCCAGGTAAGCTGTATGAAAATCCCAGCAGATCAGCAGTATTCAGCTGCTGAATTCAGAGCATCTGCATTTTCCAAAACTGCTGGTCACCTGGGATTTTTCTCTTGGAAGTTTTAATGGATAGAAATAAAAATCCATGCAGTAAGTTAAAGCTTCTGTGAATGGAAAATCCTCGTTGATGGGTGAGGACAGAGAGGTGAGTTGCTGAATAAAGGAAAAACAATCACGCAACAAGTATTTACAGTTGTGCTCAGTTGTGATTGGTCTTTACCCACTGTAGTGTCAGATTTCTGTCGCTGCCTGAAAGGAGTGGATAAATTTAACACTGTCTATTTGTTTTGGCTTGAATGTTAACTGAAGCTTTTGAAGTGCATGGATTTATGCAGTGCACTGCTGCCATGCGATTGGTTGATTGGATATCTGAACGGGGTTTGACATGGGGACAGGTGGCAAATTAAGTGGTCAGTGAGTGTGCATTTATATTACAAATTTTTCCACAAATGATGGAATCTTTTAGCAGTTGAATCACGACTGCCACCTGGTGGTGCCATATGATCTTTGCTTTTTCTTTCTCGTTTTACTTTTTTTTAAATCTTCCTTAATTTTTCACTTTCCTTTACTTTTTGTTTCCTCACTCACATTTACCTTCCTTTATACTTCTCGCTCCTCATTTCTAGTAGTTCTTTCTTTTTTATATCATTTTTTGTTTGCCCTTTCGAATTTCATTACATCCTTTTTCTTTAATTCTATTTTCTCAATTTCTGTCTTTTATTCTTTCTGCCTACATTTCCTCCTTTTCATACATACCTATTTTGATTTCTTTTTTCTTTTCCCTGATTTTTTCAGTTTGTCTTTGTTTACCCTACATATCTTCCTCTCTGCCTTTTTCTTCCATCATCCTCCTCTTTATTTAATACCGTTATCATTGCTATTGTTACATGTTAAACAGGGTAGACCAGTGGTGAAAGAATTACACAAACCATGAACTAAAAGTAGAGATACAGTAGGTAAAATATGACTCAAGTGAAAGTGCTCCCTTTAAACTTTTACTTAACTAAAAGTGCAAAAGTTTTTGCCTTCAAATGCACTTACTGTAAGTATCCAAAGTACTATGATTTATGATGGCTATAATGTCCTATTAGGGATAAATACACATAATTAACGTTAATTCCTAAATTCTGTAAAGCTGCTGATTTTTGAGAAAAGGTCTATAGAAATAAACTTGACTTGACTCATCATTTTTGTCACAAGAGTCGGTTTATGTGAAAAGACTCCAATGTTACTTTTAGCACACCGATCCCTTCCTAGAATATTATGAATGAGTTAAACACTGATTGATATCTTATAAAACTTCATGAGCCTAAAATGTACTTTTCAACAACTTTAAACAAATTGAGCAAATTAGGAGACAGGTGTTGTGGCAAGTTCGTTTCCTCTCAAAATGTTCTGCTTGCTGTTGAACTGATGCTGAACTTATGTTTGTGCTATGTAGACACCACCATCAAAACAACGTTCAAAACAGAGTGTTACTTGACCACTTAATCTTTTATCCACTCATTATTAAAAAGGAACAACTATTTTCGCAAAATGTAGTATACGCAGTATATACGATATTAACTAAATTAAAGTAAAATAAAGTACAAATGTAAGTAGAATTTACAGTACATTACTGTACTGTATTACATAAATTTTCAGTAAAGTACAGAAGCGAAAAAAGTACAGTACAAATAACATTTACTTCATTACTGTCCACCACTGGTGCAGACGCGATTTTGTCTTTCGTCACAAAACTCCTAGTTCCACCGAAATACGGTGTCTTGTGATTTACTTTATAATGGAAAAAAACATGGAGTGCAGGAACAACATGCTAAACTCAGAGTTTGCTAAGAACTAGATAAGCACCTGCACTGCACATTTATTGGGTGTGGTGTTACTTATTAGAAAATGTCACTAATACTAGGTCTTCAGCATTGCTTAGTGGTGACTCATCGAAATCAGGAGTGAGCCAACAGCCCCACCTATAGAGCAATTTCGCTTTACAATTTAAACATTGCACTAAACAAGAACATGTAATGGAGTAGGCCGCACATACACCGAATTTACCTCTGCTAGTTTGATGGCACTGTTGTAGAAGGAATGCTCCAGCAGCTGCTGAACCGTAGGTAAAACCAGACTGTGGTTGTAATCCATGAAGATTTGGTACAAGTAACTCGTCTGCTCTATCTCTGTTAAACCTTTAGGCTGATTACATGATTTCCTAAATAATACAGGGAGAAAAGAACAACAGTGTTTAATAGAAGTATACAAATGGATAGAGAGAAAAAAAATTGACTTGTTATGATGTTTATTTAGGATATTTGCATAAAAATATCCAAATGTAATCTTATATATAAAATGCACATATGCATTTTAAAGGAATATTCATTTTTAATAACGAATATTGAAAACTTATTGTAAAAGAACGTGTGCATTTCACTGATTTTTAACTACACCTTTAAATCGAATTTTGACATTATTTGACGTATTCAGATAATGACATATTTGCACATGTGGATTAAGGTTGTGAGTTCAAATCTTGCCATGCTGTCACTATTGGGCATTTGAGCAAGGACCTTAACCCATCAACTGCATGAATAAGATAATTGTATGTCACCCTGGATAAACATATGGCGTAAATGCACCTTTTGAAGAGGAACTGGATCCATGAAAGACCATGAAAAAACCAACAGTGAAGCCACAATTGATCACATTTACTTTGGTTATCAGTGTAAACTGATAAATACTTCAGTAAATGTTTTTCAAATGGCATTTTGATTGACATTTTGTTTGCTTATTAATCATGTTTTAGTTTAAAACTTGTATATAATTATATTATATAATATTTTCTGTTTATATTTAATGCATGACCTTATTATATAATAATAAGGTTATTCATGTAATGCCAACTCCATAATTAGTTATAAACTTCAACACTTTATTATAATTTTTTTACCACCAAGTCACCAGTCACTGTATTATGAAACCACCTAGTAGAGGGCTGAATTGTACACTGTACATTGGACCTGCGGGACCCAACACAAATCTCGCGGGAGTGGGCGGTTTTACTTTTGTCGAGGGCGGAAGTGGGCAGTCAAACAAATATAGTGTGAGTCCCTCCATCCACAGATGGTTCTATTTTTTGTTTTTAAGTTGCTTATAATATATAATATAATATAATAATAAAAAAACCTAAAAAAGTCCTGCGCAGGGCTCTACCACCTTGCACTCCTACTAATGGTTGCTATAATGACTTTAATCAGTAGGTGGCAGAACTAACATTCCATTTTTGACAACAGATCAGCAAATGGGTCACGTGACCATTGAACTAATGATTTCCTATAATGTTTTGCTCCTATGATTTCTCCTATGTAAAAAAACATTTTGACTCAGTCCATTGTTCTGATAAATCCTACACATTGTATTCAAAAGTTTAGGCAATAAACACACCACTTTGAGTTTTCTGCACCTCTGCACCATGCGGGAAATGCTGCCATACTTACAGTTTTAGTAGTGGCTCCAGTGACAGAATTTCTTGCATGATGAGAGTGAGAAACTCCTCCGGATCTGAGCGTAGAAAACAAAAAGCATACTTAATACCTCTTAATGCAACCAAATTTGCTTTTATGATAAAAAAATTAAAAAAAAGTTTGTGATTTTGTCTGCACCCCAGGCCTTCTCACCTCACCTACATCAGTACCTGGCGTTGCTAACGTCAATGTGGCTTAATGAGCACAAAATGTAAGTCGCTCTGGATAAGAGCGTGTGCCAAATACCATAGATGTAAATGTAAACCTTCATAACCACACTCTATAATTTAGTGGAACAGCTTCCCAGAAAAGTAGAGGTTATTATACTGTTATTATATGGACTAACTGCTGAATGTTTAAAAAGGATATAAGAATCGTATGTCAACAAACTTTTAAACCAATTGTCCTACTGTATGCTATCCCAAATTCTACCCTATTCTAGAAAACAAAAAGGAAAACCTTTTTCATCTGTGGTGTAGCTTGGGCAGTGGCCTCGCTCCTGCACCTGCTTCCGAAGCTTCATCACACTGTGATCAGGGACAAACCCCTCGCTACACACACACACGCACACACGCACACGCACGCACGCGCACGCACACGCACGCACGCGCACGCACGCACACACACAAAAAAGATATTTCTCCTGAAAAACAGGTCACTAAACCCATCCATATTTATAAAGAGTAGGAAGTCATTAAAAAAGTTATCTGCAGTGTTTAGTGTTTCAAACATCTATTAAAAAGTAAACCCAAATTGGGCGTGTTATAAACCAATACAGGCCCAACCATTATGCCACTGGAAAACACTGAAAAATCGAGTGTTTCTCAATCACAAGGTTATTTATTTGATATAAGTTTAACTGCTTGCATGACACAAACGTATGTCTATACATTGCAAATCTCACCCAAAATCGTTCGCACAAATACGCATCCAATGCGAATTTATTTCCATTACTGACATTATTAAGTGCTAAAACATGATAAAATGATAATCGTATTAATCAGCAATATTAAAAAATAAAAAAAAAGGTTTAAAGTGCAACTTTATTATCTCTATGATGTCCAGATTTAGAATAAAATATCACGTTGAAGTCTGGGGAATAACTAAAAAAAAAAAAAATTTATAAAATTAAAAATCCATTAAATGTAGTTGACATTTTAAAAAAAACGCGATGTGGTTGAGGTGGATGTTTAAAGCAAAGATAGATTAGCTAGATTTCTTTTCTTATCTATGTGCATTTACATGGCAAACACACTGTGCTTCTTATTAGTATCTGTATCAGTTCTAAATTATGTACAGTATGTATAAATATTCATTCATGACCCAAGAATCTATTTTAATAAAGAAGTGCTTGTGTGAGTCAAACTATGGACTACATTTTGTCAGGCGAGACACTGTGGGTGTTTGGGGATGGATTGTTTGCGAGTGTTTGTGCTTATTGGAATTAAGAGGACGTATTGTTATATTTCTAGGTAATATTGCTTTGGAGATTCCTAGAAGTTGAGTTAGAAAGTTTGCTGTGCTTTTACCATTGAGTGGTACTGTCTCTTTAAGAGATGAGGAACGAGAGTTTTAGTGCAGAGGTTTAGCTGTGGGGGCAAACGTTTTTTTTTCTTACGGAGTTCAGTTTTTTTCTATTAAAACGTGGAAACCGGAGATAATAAATGTGTGTTTTAAACATACAAGGACCTCACTAAGTTGACTTTTTATAAAGTAAGCCTGCCTCCACAGTGCTGTTTCTGTCAAATGTGAAGTGAATGAAATTTACCTGCGCAGTGGACACACAATGTCCCTAAGGAGAGTTCTCTGTATGGGTTCATCAATGGGTTTCGTCTTTTGAAACAGAAGGCAGTCCAGAACTGATGAGCAGGAAAACAAACTAGAACATAACCAAGATTGGTGAGGACAAGTGCAAAGTATAGTGTAGTAAATTAAACTCAGTGTATGATGACACAGTGACATTTACACAGCATGAAAAAAAAAAGCTCTAATTAAAATGCGGTACAACCTGAAAGCCTGAATATTACTCAAACGTTTAAGCAGGTTCCAAACCTAAAGAGGGCAGCATCCATGTAGCAGGAGTTACAGTGACCCTGGATTCCCCTCATCCGCCCAATCAGAAGCGTTCTCACATCCTCAGAACTCAAGGGTGGGATAGCTGGTATATCGTGCCCATCATGATCTATTAACACACACACAAAATCATGAGGGTTATTATGTTATTATGTTGTGAGCATGTAAATAGACCAAAATGGCAAATACACCAACCAGGCATAACATTATCACCACCTGCCCAATATTGTGTTGGTCCCCTTTTACTGCCAAAACAGTTCTGATCCTTCGAGCATTAACAGCATGAACTTCTTCAGCAATTTGAGCTACAGGAGCTCGTCTGTTGAATCGGACCACACGGGTCAGACTTCGCTCCACACGTGCATTAATACGCCTCGGCCGCTCATGACCCTGTCGCCGGTTCACCACTGTTCCCTCCTTGGACAACATTTGAAAGATAATGAACACTGCAGACCAGGAACATCCCACAAGAGCTGCAGTTTTGGAGATGCTCTGACCCAGACGTCTAGACGTTAGAATTTAACCCTTGTCAAACTCACTCAAATCTTTACGCTCGCCCATTTTTCCTGCTTCTAACACGTCAACTTTAAGGACAAAATGTTCACTTGCTGCCTAATAATATCCCACCTACTAACAGGCACCATGATGAAGAGATAGTCAGTGTTATAATGTTATGCCTGACCAGTGTATAAGGCTTTAACAACAAAACATCGGTCAGTATATGAGCTGGAATGAAACAAATGCACTCCTGATAGTGAGTGCAGCCATTTGTTAATTTAACTGTCTGGGGAAACAAGCTAGAAACAGGGATTTCCTTATACAGTGGTCTTGTACCCAAAGATGAAGATCATGAAAGGTTATTAAATAAATGGCAATCTGCCACATCTGATGCAGCTCATCAATGCCCTTATAACAAGCTTATAAATGGGATCAGGATTAATAGATCAGTGAGAAAGCACAGTATTTGTGAAATTCTTGCCAATTCACTGACCAATGATTTGCTGTTAGGAACATTTGAAGCTTAATAGTTTGCCATTTCTGGCTTGGTCTAGGATTCTATAGTCATAAGCAGCACTTAAGCAGTAAATCAAGAAAAAAAATAGTACGGACCAAAGTGTCCATCTACTGTAGTCTCACCCAGGGCGCGATTGCCAAGCCGACAAGAGGCGATCTTTATAAAGAGGCCGTGCTTAGATGGACAGGTGAAATACCGAACATCTCTGAACGTCCCGTCACTCACCCCACATGCCTCTTCCTGTCAAAAAAAGAGAATTAAATGCTAAAGAAAAAGCAGGTCATTAGAAAAGTGCATTTTTATTTATAGTAGTGTGATTTAATTTTTTTCCCCCTGCCTTGATTATGTCATGGTTATAAATGTAAATGATTACACACAGCACAAAAACAGAGTCAAGGGGATTTCCAGAAGGTAACATAGTTCACAATGTATCCACAAGAGGTCAGTATTAAATGAGTACCAGTTCAAGACCAGCCATGGTGCCAGACATATCTGGAAGTAAACCAATCCAGCGCACTGTTGCATAACAAGGCCCTTTAGCCAGATTAACCTCCACAGTAGAACCCACTTTTATAGCCACCTCAGCAGCCGGATCTTTCACTATATCTGGACTTTTAGAAATGTCCATCTTTTCTGGTATATCTAAAAAGAAAACATTTAAACCCATAAGTAAATATAGTTGTAAAGACAATTCATGGCTATTCATATCTACAATATGTTCCTCTTCATTCAACACCAGTGCATCAACTAGGAACAAATGCGCTTTAGATCCGTGATGTTAAAAAGAATCAATAATAAAAAAAAATAAAAAAAACATAAGGTATATTTTTATGCTTCAGACATAAATTTGTCACTCACCTGTATTTAAAACCTCCTCTTTAATAACGCAGTGCCATGGAATTTTTCTCTCTCCTCCAATCTTACCATGTTCATCTGTATCCTGTAAAGAAAGAATAGTCAGCTCAAACCTAATTCCAGGAGTGAAACGATTTATTTATTATCTATTGGTTATGAAGCAGGTCTGGTAAGAATTAAATTTGCTAATTATTTTTTTTTTATATACAAGACAGCAGACATGTCAAAATCTTTACCCAATTATACTTTGTTTAATAAACTTTATTTTGGCTTCTCCCATTAGGGGTCGCCACAGTGGACCATCCGCATGTTTGATTTGGCACATGTTTTTACGCTGGATGCCCTTCCTAACGCAACCCTCCCCATTTATCCGGGCTTGGGACCGGTACTAAGGCTTGTGCAACCCTAATGGCTGGGGTTGGTTCCCTGGGCCGCAGCGGTGAGAGCGGCGCATCCAAACCACTAGACCACCAGGGAACCTCTATACTTTATGTTTAATAGCATCTGTAATATAAACAAACGCTCCTTTAGCTCTAGCTAATAATAATAATGCCCTGTTATTGAGAAACCACATAAGGTGTTCATCTTAAAGACTTTCCAGTGTTGGAGGACTACAGCTTGTCCTCAGACTGTTAGGACACACTTGACTGTTTGAGTTTTCACAAAACACTCTAAATAATTACTATTTAAACTCTTTCTATGAAGCTTGTGCACTGTTATTACTATAGCTGTTATTAAAGGAGCAATAATGTATTAAAATGAGCATTTTAATATAATAAACCTTGGAATTTTTGGCAAATTGAGAATTTAGCAGCAATGTATAATGAATAACAGTTACATACAGTCGAAATCAAAATCATGCCATCTTCCAAACGATTCAGGACCATCCCATGCTGACAGTCGCTTTTGTCATCCAGAATGTAGGTTACGCGATCTCCCACAGACACTGTGGGCATGCGATTTTCTGGGAGGTCAACCCATGCCACTGATGATTTGGGATCCACTGGTTTGATTCTGTTGAAAGGCACAAAAAGGCCACAATTTTTCTGACATTTAAAGAGGGATGTGTACAGGTAACTTCTATCAGTTTGGCCTTTTCCCTTGTCTTCACCCTGAGGGAAATCAAGAATCAAAATAAGTGGGTGAACCTTTTTCTGCTCACTTGTTTAAAGAAAAAAAAAACAGACTCCTACTCACCTGCAGTTCAACTCCAAAAAATGCTCCTGAAATAGGTTCCAGTTTCGAGTCCAAGAGCGGGCCAATGTATCGAACCACACCTTTAAGCAATTCACCGTTTTGCTCCACTGTGACTTCAGAGCCTACACTCATTCCTACAGCTTGCTCTAAAATCTCAGGCTTTGCAATTTCCTGTAGTCGGTCTTCAAAACGTTCAAGTGCCAGAAGAAATTCGGCCTCTTGCCGTGTCAGTGGGTGCAGAATATCAACTGGCAAGTTCATGTTCATATTGTTACCTATAGACCTAACAGGTAGAGTGTCTGTTTGAGTTGAATGCAAGGTCTCTATCATGTAGCAAATACTTCCTGCTTTGATCCAGCAATATGACAAGGGTTTTGCAGTGGTGATAAAGTAAGCGCAATTATCACAGGAAGCCATTGCTGATTGGAGATGCCTGCAAAGCTGAAATGGAAAAACAAACAAACAAACAAACAAACAAAAAGTGCACATTAATATTACCATTAGTTGCAATATTTTGATACAATATATGGATCAAAATAAAGTGTGCATTTATAAGGATTATATTCTATTAAACCAGACATGACCAAACTTTCTCTGAGGAAGGGACAAAAATCAGACTTGATTGAGGGCAATGGACTGAAAGTAAATTTGCATTATACAAAAGTGTATTATGTTGAAATGATCGTTTTCATGGTTCGCCTCATTTATCATTACATAATCTTTATAAATAAAATAAAAAATAACCAAATAAATAAATAAATGGGAGACATTAGTCTGTAATCTGCTTATCTAATGTTTTTTGGTGAAATGTTTTCCATTTTATTGAAAGCTATAAATAAAAAAAAAAAAAGGATAAACCTAGAAACAACCCCATTTACAATGCAATGGAGTTCAATGTGTAAAACAGCTATTCAGGCTATAAAGCAATACAATAATATGCTTGTGATATTAGTGACCTTTAATGAGAGATGGATTGAGAGATTTTTTTTATATTTTCCAAATGGGCTAATTACACTTTAGAAATTTTAAACATTTAAAAGTATTAATTATTATTATTATTTTTTGTATCAGAAACTTGCATGCGGGCCGAAGTTCCGCCCACTTCTCCAAATTACGTCATAAATCGTTGAGAAACTTGACATGTCATGTGTTATTATATCAACATATATAACTTGCAATACTTGTAATACTTTCAGTGACATGCTAGAGAGACTCTTTGAATTGCATGAAATTTCCATTATAAAAATATCACTTTTTGGGGGGTTTATTAATCATGCATGATTCTGCCTCATCTAATTTGCATAAGGGAAAGTACAGTCATTTATTTATTTATTTTTGTTGGGGGGGCAAAACAAAATAAACAATACCAAAACAATCTAATCAATTTAACAATCAACTGGCAGCTTTGAACTGTTATGGATGATGTTTAAAATGTATGTTTGTTTATATTTTCTTTATAATTAATGTAATGACCATATAAACGCTGCTTCCTCTTTCTGAACTGTATGAAAGTAAAAGCATAACAGAGCAGCCAACAGAGCAGATGTAACAACATACATCATCTCAAAACACACATTTCATCACTTACACACACCACAGGTGATCATGAACACCAAAATGTCACTATTACCTGTTTTTATTGAACGTCTTCAGGTTTCCTCCCTGGTTTACTTTCGATTTAATCAAACCTGGAGCTGTCTCCGAATCTCAACACAATCTCAGTGGGTCCCAAAAAACATTATCAAAAAAACAAACCACTATCAGAACTCCAGCATTCACAAACACCTCGATATTTTCTGCTTAATGAAGTTTCTGTCATCTGTCTCTACTGCGCTGTCTTTTTTTTTTACGGATTTGACTCATCAACGATCGATACCTCATTTCCATCAGCGGAAATGAGAGCTCTTATTCTATAAATCATACATGTGACGCGCGCATCGTGTGACGCGGTAAAATCGGAAAATCTGACTGGACGGCTGCATTCTAGCGTCATCCGCGTACAAGGAGGGTCGCAGTTTGATGACGGAAGATAATCTAGATGCAAACATGGCTGACCGAGCAGCATTGGAAAGAGAGATAGAGAAGTTACAAAGTAAGAAATGTTAATATAAATATATATATATATATATATATATATATATATATATATATATATATATATATATATATATATATATATATATATATATATATATATTTAGTTGTTGTTGTTAATTAAATTATAGTAAGCCTATGTTTTTGTGGAGTAAACCTTGTTTAATTAAACGAGATTCACTTGACTGTGTGACGTCCAGGCAGCTGTTATCAGGCGTAGGCTGGATCCCAAATGTTTACATCCCCTCTTTATAAATATTTTATTTAGATGAGAAAAGAATGGCTGTTTTTATATTAATATATTATAATTATTATAACTATATATATAGTTTATTTGTGTGGGAACGATTTTCAATGTAATTACAAGCAAACCATTGTGGTATCGCGGTACTGTGACTTCATGCAGCTGTTATCAGGCGTAGGTTGGATCCCAGATGTTTACCTCCACTCTATATAAGTATTTTACGCAGATGAGACAAAAATGGCTGTTTACACTATGTAGTGTACTTATTATTATGTTAAATATTATTATTATAACTGTATATATGTAGTTTGTTTGTGTGGGAACGATTTTCAATGTATTTACAAGCAAAACATTGTAGTATCACGGTACTGTGACGTCATGCAGCTGTTATCAGGCGTAGGCTGGATCCCTGGAATTATTATAACTATATATGTATGTATTTATATATAGATATAGATATAGTTTGGTTGTGTGGGAACGATTTTCAATGTAATTACAAGCAAAACATCGCGGTATCACGGTATTACTGTGACCTAGAGCTGTTTTGGGAAGCCTTCTGATGATTTATTAAAGAAATTCTTGAACGTTGTTAACATTTTGCGTACTATAGAGGGAATGCTGTTTTCTCTTACGTTTACCTTTTACGGCATTAGCAGACACGCATATCCAGCGCGATGTACAAAAGTCTCTATTAATGAATTTATCAACACTGGCCTTATAACATCATGACCGATGAGGTGAATAACACTGATTATCTCTTCATCGTGTCACCTGTTAGTAGGTGGGCTATATTAGGCAGCAAATAAATATTTTCTACTTAAAATTGACGTTAGAAGCAGGAGAAATGGGCGAGCGTAAGGATTTGAGCGAGATTCACAAGGGCCAGATTGTGACGTCTAGACGACTGGGTCAGAGCATCTCCAAAACTGCAGCTCTTGTGGGATGTTCCTGGTCTGCAGTGGTCAGTATCTATCAAAAGTGATCAAAAGGAAGGAACAGTGGTGAACCAGCGACAGGGTCATGGGCAGCCAAAGCTCTTTAATGCACTTGTGGAGGGAATGCTGGTCCGTGTGGTCCGATTCAACAGATGAGCAACTGTAGCTCAATTTGCTAAATAAGTTAATGCTGTTAAAGCTCAATTGGTCAGGACTGTTTTGCCTACAAAATTGGTACCAACACAATATTAGGCAGGTGGTCATAATGTTATGCCTGATCGGTATATATTGTAATTATGGCACCTGCCAAATGGTGGGATATATTTATTGAAGAGTCAAATATTTCAAAGTTGACGTGTTGGAAACAGCAAAAATAGGCAAGTGTAAGGTTATGAGCAACTGAGACACAGGGTGGATTGTGAATTGATAGACAATCTGTCCAGGGTGTTGATTTGGTTTGGGGTAATTTTGACCCTACAGAGGCCACACTTGCACTAACATCTTGGTGCCAGAAGGAAGAGCACACTCGGAGGTCTTGTGGAGTCAAGGCCTTAAGAGTTCAGAGCTGTTTTGGTGGCACCTACACAATATGAGTGGGGTAGTTTTAATAAGATGGCTGATCTGTATGTTTATAGTAAATATTTGGGATTCTGCCTAGCTAACACCTAGCTAGCACAACACAGTGTAGTGAAGCTTGTTATTTTCCCCCCTCAAAATCTCAATATAATCCTAACATTCTTCATTGCAGATCTAATTAAGGACCACAAGAGAGTTTACGGTGATGCTGCGCCGAGTTCATCTCAGTGGATTCCTACAAAGCATGGCCTGGGTAGGGGACGAGGGCACAACCCGTATTACATTCCTTCCTATTCACAGCTGACATATGCGCCTGACTCTACTAGCCAGTGGAAGAAAAAATACTCACTCAACAACACAACGACTAGACCCCCAGGAGAAAGACCTTCACTGATTTTTGAGGCGAATCCAAAAAAGACCAGACAAGTCAACTCTGTGGGATCCGATGCTCACTCTCTCTGTGTGGCCAGTAAGGTTTTACATGAAGGGATGATAAAAGCGAGAACAGTGCCTTTAAGCAGCATAACAGGAAAGGAGTCATTACTTCGGATTAACAATGTTCCAGCTGATGGTGGGGACAGGACAGTATTAAAATCGACAAGAACTGAGTCTATCGTAGACCCGATAGAATCAGGTTTATTAAAGTATGGACAAAAGAGCGCCGCTGATGTAAAGATGAAACCGGATGCAACATCGAATACAAGCTGTTCAGCGGCTTTGTTGGTTCCCTCGTCCAAGGAGTCCAGTGCCTCCAACAAAAAGCACACTGCACCTCCCCAAATTAAACCCTGCCTTAAAACTACACTTTCAAGTAATCAGACTGTAAAAATGCCTGCTAAGGAATCGCCCACTCCCTCGTTGCCTACGTCGAAGGTCAGTCTTCAAGCAGATTCGCCTCCAAAGATTCAGCCAGCTTTGTCCCCTCATAAGAAATCACGATTTACCTGGGTGAAAAACCAATGGACTGAGATCAGCCAAACAACAGCAGAGATCCACCAGTTTTCACCAAGCTCAGCTTCAGCATCTAGTGCATCTCCGGTGGTGCCCAAGCACACCCAAACCTCTAGCAAGAAGCTTCATCGCAAGCTCAGTTTTTTCACCAGCTCCTCTAGAACCTCGAAGTACTCCTGGGTGTCCTCTTCATGTTCCCACACAGCATCTGCCAAATCCACCTCCGCTAAACTCCCACACAAGCGCTTTTCCCCCAAAGCGCTCAAGGTGATTGGAAAAACTTCAAAAGAGGGACTAGAAGGCAAGAAACTTACAGCTTCTTTTACCGTATCAAAAAGGGCTAAAGTCAGTGCTTCTACGTCTCATGCGAGTCACGACAGTCGCTACCGCTGGAAGGCAGTCGCAGCAGCCTCCTCTTTAGCGGCACGCGGGTCCACGCCGAGGTCTTCACGCAAGAGCTCAGTGTATCGATGGACAGCGCAGAAGGACGAGAAGGATTCAACATGGTCGGCGTCACGAGTTCAGCAAAGTCCTTCCACTCCTCTGTCTAGCACTGGATTTAAGCTGAGGAGCAAAACCAAGATCATCAGGTGAGGAGTCCACAGGATTAACATTTTTGTTTCATCTCTTGCTAGTTTTTTTTTAGGATTAAACGCTCACGTCACATGAAAACGTTAGATTAATGCTTGGATAATGTTTTTAGGGGTTGTGATTTCTGTATTTATTTGCAGTGGTGGACAGTAATGAAGTAAATGTAATTTGTTACTTAAAAAAAATTCCTCAATGAACCTTTTTCACGGTTCACTTTGCTGAGGTATTTTACGTTAACGTCACTACATTTCAACGACAAATGCAAGCAACCAATCAGGATAGAGCGTGCACTCTGTTTAAAACTTTTTCCGATTGCCACTCGGTTGGTATCTACTACAAGAACATACAGTTTGGCGTGAGTTTAACAGCAAGCAGGTCAATTTAAAAGGAATAAATGATGACAGAATCTCCTGACTTGAAATGTAAAGTTTTTGGCTCATGATAATGTTAATAAATATTAATCAGTGTTTGACTAATTTATATCATTCTATTAATAGATCGGTGTGCTAAGAGTGACATCAGAGTCATTTTACAAAAACTGAGTTGATTAAGCAAAGCGTCTTTTGACAAAAATGATAATAGGAACATTCTAGCAATAATAAATCATCGTACTTTAAATACTTAAGTACATTTGAAGGCTTTTGTACTTTCACTCAAATGAAAGGTAACAGGGAGCAATCTGCGCTCATAGTGCAAGGGTTCTTCGATGGACCCTTGCAAGGTCTGTTCCGAGTGGAACCCGTCCTGGAAAACCTCTGTATGACCCTGTCCACTGTACTGTAACTCAGGGTGTTAATGATCTTATAGCTTCTAATAGATTCTAATTCTCAAATCCTCAGAGTTCTTTGTCATGAGGTGCCATGTTGAACATCCAGTGTTCAGCATGAGAGAATTGTACTCAAAGCACCAAATTTGATCTGTCACTAACATCTGACCATCTGACAAATAAGTTATAAATCAAGATTAACACACTTACTAGAAATACCTCTTTGACTTGCCCTCTCTGTTCACAGTCCTGCTTCAGAGAGAAGACCCAATGTCGGCATGGTGTACATCAGGAGTCGGTATTCACTGCGCAGGAGGACACACACTCCTGTGAAGATCTCCCCCAGACGAGGATACTCCAGAGTTCTGGTGTCTGTGGGCAGGCATAGACTTCGGCGTCTGTCTCCATCCAGCTCTTTCACTGCTCCAGCCGGTTTGTTTCTGAACGATCAAGGTAGGACACTTGTAAGAAGCACGCCGTTGCATTGTGTTAAAGCAGACCATGATCCTGAACGTTTCCTCTTGTGCGTGATTACGGCACAGTCAACCATTATGCACTACATTCGGAAAGTTTTTACAGCGGTTCACTTTTTCCACATTTTATGTTACAGTTTTATTCCAATATGGATTTTATTCATTATTTACCTCAACATTTTACAAACAATATCATATATATATATTTATACATACACACACACACACACACACACATCACGTGTACGTAAGTATTCACAGTTTGTTCACAGTATGATGCTACAAGCTTGGCACACATATTTTTGCGCAGTTGCTCCCACTCTTCTTCCCAGAACCTCCCAAGATCCATCAGGTAGCCAGTCTTTTGTTATCTTTGCTGTGTGCTTAGGGTTGTTGTCCTGTTGGAAGATGAACCGTCACCCTATTCCGAGCACCAGAGTGCTCTGGTTCAGGTTTTCATCAAGGATGTGTCTGTACATTGCTGCATTCATATTTCCCTCAATCCTGATTCGTCTCCCAGTTCCTGCCGCTAAAAAACATCCCCACAGCATGATGCTGCCACCACCATGTTTCACTGTAGGGATGGTATTGGCCAGATGATTAGCGGTGCCTGGTTTCCTTCAGACATGACGCTGGAAATTCAGACCAAAGAGTTCAAAATTTGTTTCTCATGGTCTGAGAGTCCATCAGGTGACTTTGGGCAAACTCCTGTCCATGTGCCTTTTACTCAGGAGTGGCTTCCATCTCTACCATACAGGCCTGATTGGTGGAGTGCTGCAGAGATGGTTGTTCTTCTGGAAGGTTCTCCTCTCTCCACAGAGAAAGAGAGCTCTTTAAAGTGACCATCTGGTTTTTGTTCACCTCCCTGACTAAGGCACTTCTCACCCGATCGCTCAGTTTGGCCGGGCCCGCTCTAGGAAGAGTCCTTCTTCCATTTACAGATGATGGAGGACACAGTGATTATTGGGACCTTCAATGCAGCAGAAATTTTTTTTCAACCCCGTCTCTAGATTTGTGCCTTAATACAATCTCTGAGGTCTACATACAGTACAATTCCTTGGACTTCATGGCTTAGTTTGTGCTCTGACATGCACTGTTAACTGTGGGGCCTATAGACGTATAGTGTGTCTTTCCAAATCATGTCCAATCTACTGAATTTACCACAGGTAGCCTCCAAACTCAAAGATGTTCTGTGGAAACAGGATGCACCTGAGCTCAATTTTGAGTGTCATGGCAAAGGCTGTGAATACTTACGTACAGGGTATTTATAATTTTTTTTTTTAAATTAATGAATTTGCAAAGATTTATTATGGAATACTGTTTGTAGAATGTTGTGGAAAAGAATGAATTTAATTTTGAAATAAGGGTGTCCATGTAGTCTAAGTATCACATCTTTAGATGCACAAAACATAAATTAATATGAAAACGGATTTCCACATCTCTGAATGGATCAACTGTAGTCTCTGCCTGTGTAATTTGGAGCAAAACCCACACTTCCGTATTCTTATACTAGCAAACCTTCTCCATTGTCCAACGTCACTCATGTGATGTGGTCGATAGAAAGAGTTTACAGCAAAAGCTGCCGTGGTCTTATCGAAATCTGCTCAGCTCTGTTCTCACAGGAACGCTTTTCGCTTGGTGATTATCTGAAGTAGCGTCGCAGGCCTGGTTTTAGTGCTGCAGTTTTTCAGCACGCTACCTCTTTCCACGGGCACAATGATGTAAAGGCCGCTGCCGAGCAGACAGACAGATGTTTATTGTGCTCAACGCATTAGAGAGGTTTGTGCTGGTAAACAGTAAACAGTACACACTTCCCTCAAACAGAGAGACTGTTCCTGACACCCTCTGTGACTAATTGGCATAATGAGCCATTAGCACGAAAACAGTCACTGGAAAATTAATTAACCCTGTTTGCATCCTGCACGCTACCATAGAGACACGAAGGCAGCGTCTGAGTGCAGGATGTAAATTAGGGCACGGGATAGGGCATTCATTTTGTGCTGATTTGAAATGGAAAGGAAGCTCAGGAATATAGATTGTAGTTCTAATTGTTGTAGCAGGAGATGGCCAGTAGAGGTCAGTGTTCTCTTAGTAGCTGGAGTATAAGCACTATGTGTGGTGTGTTTGTGTGTGTGTGTGTCTGTCTTGGTTGTGGGATCGAAGGGGGAAGGTGGTGGTGGTGGTGTGTGTGGGGGGGTTAATGAATTGTCCACCCGGGCCATGATGGTGTACATGTGCCGATAGCGGGTAATTTGCAGCAATGGCACGCCGAATGTAGCTACGCTATCAAACCCCACCAGTGCTCTCACTCAGTAGATAAAGAGGAGCTAATGCATAATTATCCTTTTGCAAATTGGATTGTTTTAACGAACTGGAGAATATAGGCCCCACGTGATGGAAAGCAATCACTGTTTTTACAGCCTGTTCCCTCCTCCTCCGTCCCCCCGCCTCTCGCAGATAGTGCGAGGCGAGGTGAGGCCAGTCTCCGCGTAATCGCCTGCAGTCTGTTCGAGTGCGTTTTACACGCTCAAACTCTGTCCACGTCGCCATTAACGCAGTTTCATCTCCCGTTTACGAATACGTCTCGCTCTTTCCCTTTGCTCTCCTCCTCTCTTTTTTTTAATTGCTGAACTTGGTGCGAGGTGAATGAAAGGGTGAAAGAGTGTGCGAACGACTAAAAAGGGCTGAAGGAAGAGAAAGGAGTGCAGGGGAGGGCTTATGAGGGACTCTGATAAGCGTGGCTAATAAAGACCAAATTGAATTACTAATGACTAGAAAGAGGGCAGCCGTGTTAAAAATGGCGACTAACCGCTTCTCGTCACCGCCACGATCACCGCTGCGTGACATCTCTTAATTTTCTCTCTGATGACTCTTCCCCCCCCCCCCCCCCCCCAGTCCCTTTCGCTGTCCCTGTTTTCCGTGGCTGGTCGGCTATCTGGAAGGGGATTTAAAGGGGCATAAACCTAAGTGAGCAGTTAGGAGTGTAATGAATCGCAGGCGGGAGAGAAGTGCCTCGATAATCCCATAAAGTGAATAAACGACAGAAGAATGTAATAGAGAGGAGATGAGCATAGGGTAAGAATGAGAGAAGAAATAAAGAGGCCTCGAGCCTGGCGACAGACGTTTGCCTTTAAACTATCTATCAGAACAAACACTCCACACGCACACATGCACAAAGAAAGCCATCTTGGTAAAGAGACGAGATTTTCCTCGTGCCGAAGTCCCTACACCCCAACTTTGCCTTGGGTGTTTTTTTTTTTTCTCTCCACGCAGTCACTTTTCTACCGTAACACTTCCCTCTCGAGGTTCTTGTTCCGTTAAGTCTTTTTAACACTTTGTCATATTTCCCAAATTCTTTCTGACAGCTTTTCTACACGTATCGATTCTTTGTCAAGCCGATTGTGGTGTTGCAGTAGCTCGTGCCAACTAGAGATGAGTATTTTACGAAGACAGGACCACTAGTGATGATGGAATCAAATTAAGATCCTCTTCACAGCATTGCTTGTTCGGGGGTTTCCAGCCGTCCTCCTATTTATATGTACTGTGAATTCCCATATTAGAAAATCAAAACGTGAGAAATTCACTAATGATTTAAATACTGAAACAAATATTTTGAAGTAGTAAATGTATGGTTTGGGCATGTGCAGAGGAGGGACATGGGGTATATCGGTAGGAGAATGCTAAGGATGGAGCCACCAGGAAGGAGGATAAGAGGAGGTTTATGGATGTAGTGATGGAAGACATGCAGGTAGTTGGTTTGTAAGAGGCAGATGTAGAGGACAGGGGGGGTATTTAGACGGATGATTCGCTGTGACGACCACTAATGGGAGAAGTCAAAAGAAGAAGAAGAGTGTAGTAGTAGATGTACTAAAGTTAGAGTACAATTTGATTGACAGTTTTCAGTAGTGTCTGTAATGACTGTGATTTGAGTCTCAGACTATTTTGAACAGAATTTAAAGGAAAAGTACTGATTGAAAAGACTTTTTTACTTTCTGAATTATAACCAAAGTAAAGAAGTTTTATTTTTGTGTGTGTTTATAAAAAACTAAATACAGTCAACCCCCGATAATTCACGGTTCGGAACTCGCGGCTCGGAAAATTTACGGGTTCTCATATGGAACCAAACTAACAGCAAGTTGCGGATTATCTTAAAATTCGCGGGAATCCGCAGCGGGACCGAATGTTAGGAATAACATTTTTATCTATGTTTTTTACTAACAAATTTCATTACATTTTTTTTTAAACACATTATTGTAGTAAAGTGTAGTAAAGGATTTTCTGAACTCGCAAGAACATAACCCCCACGAGTTTTGGGGGACCACTGTAAAATTTAAAAAAGCTACGCTTTTCATATTAGATTAGATTGGATTAGATTCAACTTTATTGTCATTGTGCAAGGTACATGTACAAAGCCAATGAAATATAGTTAGCATCTAACCAGAAGTGCATAAGTCTCCTATTTACAATAAGTAACACTAATATAGGTTTTAATAGAAACCAAATATACTACAGATGCAGCATATCTTAATAAAAAGTTTAAAACAGTTTTTGCTTCTCCAACCTCTCTGGAGCTCAGTAGTAGAAATAGAGCTCCAAAGTTGGCTAAACTGCCCGGTTTCTGTTCCCCCTTTGATGTTGTTTAAAAGCTGTTTAATGTGTAATCATAATATGTGTGTTGAAGTAGCAATCCAGGGCTGTCTGGGTATTGCACATATGTCCAGGTTCTCCATGAAAGAACGTGATCACGTGACCAGTGTGGTCTTTGTGTACTTGAACTAAGTGTTGTGCAGATTGTGGTTTCTCTGGTGTTCAAACAGTGCACTTGCATTATACGCTTAATGAATAAAATGCTGATAATGTGATCGTTCCTGTGTGGGCGGTGTACCTCATACACGAATAATTCAATGTAGAGCGTGTATAGGAAATGCGAAAGCACTTGTTATGCTTAACTGTGTGTTGAATCAATATGGCTATTTACGTATTTAAGATCTGTTGTGTGGTAGCTATAACATTTGCCTTCAGCCTGCTCAGTTTCTCCTTTAGACCCCCTCCTGCCTCTATTTTAAACCTGGACGTCATTCTGACAAAAGACGAAACCAAAAATGTAACCTGTTAGAGAAACCCATCTACAAAATCCTTACTAAGAATTTGAAATGCGTTGCTTTTTTTAATTGCGTATTTTGTAATATCTTACCATTTATTTATCAATTACTTCGTTTTCCTAAACTTAAAATAATGTAAATGTTTAAGGTGCATAAAGTCAAACGTTCTGATATATTAGTTTTTTGGATTTTTTGAGTCGTGGATTACGTTTTCATTACCCGCACAATATGAAAATGTACTTACAATTCTTTAAAAGGCTGTTAGGCTGTTTTTATTGGAGGCAGCTTATTAGATGTTAATTAGATAATTAGATGTTCATTTTTAAATATCACAATTCCATCATGAAAAATGTAATCGAGTTCAGGTTTTCACATGAATCTTTTTTTTTTTATATTGTTCAACGCGTGTATTATAGAAATGTCTTTAATTATCACAATATGCAATACAATTAGCTACAATCAAGCTGATTGTATTGCTTCTGTTACTTTTAGTCGATATACTTTAAATACATTAAAATGTATTCCTAAACTTTTATTTAACTGACTAAATTATTATTGATTATAATAAAATAATAAAGACAAAATTAAAAAAATTTTTAATTTATTTTTGTATTTTGCGCTTGCAGTCTGTTGTAAAGAATATTGTATGACTGCATTTTCATTCTTAAAATTGATACGAATTTTCTTTATACAACATTTATTTCACATTGTCACAAGGTATCGAAAAAGACATTTTCGTGCTTTTAAGCGTGAAATTTTAAGCTTTTTTCTATTAGCGTCAATAGCAATAATATTAATAAAATAATCATAATAATCATCGTAGAAATTGAAATAAAAATAATAGTGAGTAAACAAAAGCACCTTCAAAATATAGTAAATAGTATTGATAATGCTTTCGTATGTCAGCTTATATAGTTTGTGACTGGGTACATTTATAGTCTTATCAATATTTGAATGCAAAACCTCTAAAGTAATTAAAACTAATGAATTTTAATTGAATGTAACTGAATGATTAGTGTATCTGTGCATGTTTACTGTTTGAGCCTCCTCACATATCCAAATTCATCCTCGGGGAGAATGGCTTTATTTGGTATGTTCTATACAGAAACACCCCCACATCCTTCATGCTTTCTGTCACTTCACACACACACACACACACACACACACACACACACACACACACACACACACACACACACACACACACACACACACACACATGCGGACAGGGCAGGGCAGGGAGGGTCAGGTGAGGTCAGACATTTATGACTTTTTTTCTACTGTCGGCAATGTGTGTAAATCACGTCTGCATGCATCTGTAGCCTCACACTCCCGCACACACACACACACACACACACACACACCCAACACATAAACGTTCAGCAGCTCGGGCAGCACTCCTCTCAAACACTCAGTATCTAACAGAATCACGTTACACCCCAGCCCTCTCCTGTTGCAGCTCGGCCGTTAATGTAGTCATGTATTTACCTATAAATCACTGCTGCACTGTCTAAAAGCCTCTTTCTCACTGTCTTTGTTTTTTTTTACTACACTTCGGCTGTTAGATCCCATATGCAGAGTGCACATTCCCGCTCCGATGTCCACGCATAAGCAAAACCGTGCATACTCAGTGTTCTAAGCCATCACGGGGTGAAAAATGTTTATCCTATATGTTAGTCTGCAGTTTAGCGGATCTGAAATTATTGCCACTCCTGTTTACAGTATGTCGGTGCTGACAAGGACTCTGGGTGACTTTTATGTATTCTGCTCTGCATTAGGGAAGTTTGCCGTATGTGCACCACATCAGATCGACATTTCGTTGTGTTTCAAGCTGCACATTTTTAATTAATTATTTACGGGGTGGATTTTTTACATCCTTACATTTTGGTTGCCAAATAATGAGTAAGTCAGCTAGTTAAGCACAATATTTCGAGCCAAGAGAAGGGAATGAGTATAGGAAAATTATCATCTTTTACAGTGTTTTTTTAATGCGCTTTTCCAGTCCAAGAGTTTTGCGCTCTGTTTTTGCCAGTTTTTCCAGCTAAAATGATTCTTCCTGATCTGGAAATCGTTTGTTTTGTGAGACTTGATGAGGAGTAGCTTAGATTGGAAAGCGCCATCTTGACCCGGCCGTGATTGCTGATTTTTTTTGTTTATTTATTGATTTATTTTTCGTGGAGTTTCATGAAGTTGTATCTTTGAGTCGTTATTGAATGCCGAAATTACTGAGGGATTATGATAATAGTTGGAAAATTGAAAATTGTACAACAAAACCATAGATTTTTTTTTTTTTACTATCATTTCCATTTTTTCATTTCAATAAGATCTGGATTTGTTTAAACTTAATAGAAACAGGATTTAAAAATGTTGTGATTGATTTAAAACAACTATAGTCATTTACACATTTACACCCCTGTTCCTGATGTGATGGAAAAGACGTCCTTTATTTATTTTTTTGCTCTCTTTTTTTCAGTGTCTGTCACAGTACTGTGTTTTTGCTGAAATGTTTGTAAGGTCAGAACATTGCCTGTTGCCCTGAGTACATTCCTGGCGATGGCCAACGCATCAGCTACTGCTTTCACTCCTTATGTGGTTTGTCAGTTTGTTTATTTTAATTTTGTTTTTCTCCATATCACCGGGTAGTTCGCACCTCCTTCAGTTTCTTCTACTTTCTACACGTGATCGCTGCACTCCCTCTCTCCTTCTCCGTCAGTCTAATTTGGTCGTCTATGCCAGCATGGTCTAGCCTAGTGCGTCATTGAATAATCAAGCCTGCCCGGGCAGTGTAATGCATACCCCGTTTACAGCAAATGCACATCCCCCGGGCCTGGATTGGCTTGAACCGAGTCCGAGAATTTATTTGTAGGGAGAGAGTGGACTAACCCTGTCAGTGTATGGTTTCTTTCAGCTGCCACCAAAGATATCTCCATTGGAAATGCAGTACATGACATGCTTACCACACACACACACACACACACACACACACACAGAGGCAGGTCAGCTTGCCCTCACCCACTCTGACATTCTGCTCATTCTGTTTTACTTTCTCTTCCCTTCAGTGTCAGACAGGTGGGACACCTCTGTCTCCCGGGAAGCCCTCTAATAATATATGATTGTCTCTTTCTAGTTCTCACACATAAACGATATGGACAAAGGTATATACCTGACCGGGACTGTAATAATGTCACACTTTAAATAAATAGACAATTATATGGAGCCTCCCCTTGCAGCTCTAACAGCTTCCACTCTTCTGGGAAGGGTTTTCACAACATTTGGACATGTTTCAGTGGGAATAATTAGGTATAATAAGGTCAGGCACCGATGATGGAACGAAGAAGTCTGGCTTGCAATCTCTGTTCCAGTTTTTTCCAAAGGCACTTGATGGGGTTGAGGTCAGGACTCTGTGTAGGCCAATCAAGTTGTTTGACTCCAAAATCATCCAACCATGTCTTTATGGACCTCACTTTGTGCACGGGGGCAGGTCTCATATAGTCTGTATTGGCTCGTATAGTCTTGTCTATAAGCTAAATGTATAGGAACTAAATTTCTTGTGTGTCTCAACACATTTGGCCAATAAACCTGATTCTGATTCTAAATCTGATAATCATGCTGGAGTAGAAAAGAGCCTTTTCAGGTTTTTTATTGAAGACTGTATCTATGGGAGAAAATCAATTACTTAGAAAATGGAAAAACAAATCTAATATCAAATCATAATCATTGGGCATAGACAATAGAGCGCCTCGTAATGTCCTAAAAAAGAACAGCGAGACAAGAACCGGTTAACGACAGCTGTATAGAGACAAACATTGTCAGAGTTGTTAAACACTCAAAACTCATGGACATCACCAGAACAACAGACTTCTCTGGCTTTGTCGTTCTTGTAATGTATTGTAGATTCATTCAGAGCGACGTCTTCAGCAGTTCCAATAATTTCGCTGACCTCAAGATTCTTTCAAGTTGCCAAGTACTGTGTAACATATTCGATTGTAAATCGCAGTCTTCACATTCATGGAGTTACCTAGTCAGCCAAT
>NC_139575.1:10153417-10155917 GCF_946808225.1 Silurus aristotelis
CATGGAGTGACTTGAAGAGAGCTGTGTGGGAGGTTTCTTTTCAAAATTAGAACTAGTGGTGGACAGTAACAAAATAAATGTAATTTGTTACTGTACTTAAGTTGTTTTTTTTGGGTATCTGGGATTTACTGCAGTATTTCCGTTTGGGGAGACTTTTTTTGGGGTCCACAAAATAATTGCGTCAGAAAAGATGCGTCAATTATTATATGATGTCACAGTCAATGAACATGGCTCAGAGTGTGCACCCACCGTCGGGAGAAGTTCCCTCACTCATACGCTCAGATAGGAGAGGCGGGGGTTGGGTGACGTCACGTCAGTATGGAGAGCTGAATCCAAATTTAAATTCTAGATGACAATAAAAAGGTCTAAACCATCAGGAGCCCAATTCAGAAAAAAAGAGAAAAGAATTAGTGGAAAATGTGCAAAAGATGAAGGTGTGTATGAAGCTCATATCACTCATCTCGTTATAAGGATAGTAAAGGATAATGCAAAGGTTTTTCTGTGAAAAGGCTAATATAAAGACACATTAAAAGTATAGAGATGTTGTATATATCTTATAGCTACAGTTAGCCAATGAGTTGTTTGGTTCTTGGTTCTGAGAGTTTGATAAATTGACGTGTATTTAATTGTGCAATAAATGCATTTAGGGTGCATATTTATACATGAACGCACTGCTCTCAGAAATGTCTTCAAATTTGTGGACTGCTCTGAGAATATTTCTTACTCATCCAGTGATAGTGGCTGAAGCTTTTCAATGTACTATTCGATAGGGGAGACATTGGGTCATGGCATGGTTCACCCAGGGTGTTATTCAAGCTAAAACCGCCATTGCCGTTCAAACATCAAGCAGAACATTTTAGAGGAATTATTGATGGAAAAAACTCTTGACTCGAACCTTATTTACACAATTGTTGTTGAAAGGAAGGTTTGAGCGCATGATAATTTATTACTGTAATATCCGGACTATTAAGCGCACCCAAATATAAGCCTCACCCACTGAATTTGACAAAGATTTTTATTTTGAACATAAATAAGCCGTACCTGTCTATAAGCAGTCTAATGAAACTAATGAACTTTACACAGGCTTTAATGAAAGACAGTGTCTGTTACACGGCTTGTATCTAAACAGTAGCCTACCAAGAAAGTCATTGTTCACTGTCTTCCTCCTTCCTTTCACAACAATTTCTCTCGGGAGTTTTTCTTTTGGCATCGTCGTGCGTTTAAAAATCACCATCGGTAAAGCTTTTCTCCCGATGCCGTGCAGCTCAGAACACAGGTGAAGTGTTTTTTCATGCCCGGTTGTTTCCAGCGTGACGAATGATTCGGATTTTCTGTAGACAGTCCGAGTGAGCGGCAGATCAAACGTCAGAGGAACCTGAACCATATTTATGATGTGGTGCAGCCCGATTCAGTGGGAGCGCATCTGATTTAATATACAGAGTTTCATTGGTTCACCTGAACCTGTTCTGCAATTTCATTGGTCTAATGTTATGGGGCTCAGTTTTTTGTCTTGAAGTTTGTGAAAACGGGAAAAACCCAGGAAAAATCCATATATTAGCGGCTTCGTTGTTTAAGCCGCGGGGTTCAAAGCGTGAGAAAAAAGTAGCGGCTTATAGTCCGGAAAATACGGTAATTATCATTTAAAGGGTGTGCACACGTGATTCCTTACGTAAAATCTTGAGATCATTTTTCACTTCACAAAAATCTGTCATTCAACAGGGGTGGATAGCAGTGTACTTTTATCTGCGCGTTATATTTTGTCTTTTAGAAATAAACACCTTTGACCAAATATCAGCCACTGTGGGGAAACTAGATGTTCTATTATGTAGAGAGCCTGTCAAAAGTTTGGTTTTAAAAGAAACATGCATGTTTCTTTTGTTTATATGCAACAAACGAGGTCATTTAACGGTATGAAGATTTACTTTGACCGAAGAAGTATATAAATTACAGATGTTAAAATTTTTTCTTCCTTAACTTTACATATTCTTGACATATGGACAGTTTGTTTCTTCAAAAATGCAGCTAAAATACTTGACTCTTGTAAAAAATTTGGGAAATTGTACTAGTTGGATTTGAGATCCAGTTGTTCTCCCAGCAGTTCAGTAGGATTTAGACTAGGAGTTTAGGAAAGGAAACTTTGACTGGCACTGAATAACATTAGAAAATATATGTATCATTTTGTAAGTGTAAAATGTAATATTAATACCTGCAATTAGATTGGCTAATCGATCTGTTTCGTGTCTGTAACGAGACTCATGCAAATGGAACTGGGGCATCCATTCCCCCATTCCTCCCTCAATCCCTGCTCGTCTCCCCTTTCCTCATCTACCGTAACCCAAGCCTGTTCTCCAGAGTGAAGTGTTGCCATAATATTCACAGCGCTTTGGCATTTTGGGAGGGAAGAGGGTTACAGAGTCTTAAACTTGCCAGGCATGTTAATTATGGTTAGTGTGTATTTGATATACCCACAAAGAACAGTTCATGTTAAATATAAACCTGG